>NC_045558.1:144179008-144295172 GCF_009769535.1 Thamnophis elegans
CAATAATTCTGCATTTCTAGATGCGGGGGGGGGGGGAGAACATGGGTGGGATCAGCCACATCCATAGGTTGGGGGTGTTAATGTTGTAAGCTGCCCGGAGTCATCCGTGTGTGAATTGTGTGGTCGTGTGGCACTTTAAATCATTCACTGATTCATTCTGCTTTTAAAGGCGTTGCTGTGCTAGAAGAAACGATCTCCCTAAACAATTGGTAAAACTTTGCTCTGCTTGTTTCCTTGTTTCCTTGATGCTCTGAATGATTGGCAGGCCGTTCAGGTGTGGCTGAGAGGGTGGCCCTTCCTGCTGCTAAGAGACAGCCAACACAAACAGCGCCTCTATGACTAAGTCCTCCTCCCCCCACCCCCACCCCCACCCCCGGTGGCCTTTCCCCCTCTTTGGGACATTCCCCCAACTGCTCCGGGGAGAGGCAGGGACCCACGCCAGGCCCCACCTCCCCCACCCTACCCGCAGGGCCAGGAAGAGGCTCCGGTGCAGTGGCTCCCTCTGGGGAAACGGGGGGGGGGGGGGGGGCAGCAGAGGTCGCCTTGAGCCCCACCGGGGAAGAGAAGCAGGCCGGAAAGATTCCCTCCCTGCCTCCAAGTCCTTTCGGGCTTCCTGGGGATTCCCAGCTCCGCTCTGCCTTGACGGGTGGATTCCACCTGGAGCAGGTGGTGCTGCAGACGCCCAGGCCCTGGGCTCTTCCACCAATGGCTTGCCCCACAGCCAGAAACCCCCTGCCACCCAAACCAGGGAGGGGGGTGGGTGGGGGTCAGCACAGGCAGAGCAGCCCAAGAGGAGTTTGAGAAAAGTCCAAGGGAGGGGAATTGCCAGGGTGCTCAAAGGAGGGGAGGGGAGTCAGGCACCCTCGAAAAATCACCAACCAGGGGACGCCCCCTCCCTCCCTCCCTCCCTCCCTCGCAGGCAGTGGCCCAAAGGCTGTAGCAGGGCATCATCAGCCATGTCCCCTGCTGACGTAGACGCTGGTTTGGTTGGGGTCTTTTAGGGGCCTCCCTCCCCCCTGCCAGGGCAATTGCTCCCGCCCGTTCCCTGCTGCCCTGCTGCTTTCAGCCAGAGGACCAGCTGGGGCTCCCTGCCATCCAGGGAATGGGCAGCCCCCCCTCCCTCCCCGCCTGTTTTCTTCCAAAGTGCTGAGCTGGTGGTGTTGACATTAACTTCCTTTGGAGGATTTGATCAGCAAATAATCCTGAAACCAAAAGAGGAACCACCTGCTTTGTGTGACACACAATGGAATGTGCGCATCAGGGCAGCCGCAAGTTACCCAACCAGTTGCAAAACCGAACCGCGGTGCGCCCACTATCACTCGCGCGGCTGCATTCTGGACTAGCTGCAGTCGCCGGATGCACTTCAAGGGCAACCCCATGTAGAGCCCATTGCAGTATTCCAGTCTAGAGATCACAAGGGCTCGAGTGACTGTTGTGAGAGCCCCCCGGTCTAGGTAGGGCCGCAACTGGCGGACCAGGCGAACCTGGGCAAATGCCCCCCTGGTCACAGCTGACAGCTGGTGATCAAAAGTCAGCTGTGGGTCCAGGAGGACTCCTAAGTTGCGGACCCTATCTGAGGGGTATAAAATTTGACCCCCCAGCCTAAGCGTTGGTATATTAGCCAAATTATTGGGGGGGAAGCACAACAGCCACTCGGTCTTGTCCGGGTTGAGTACCAGTTTGTTAGCACTCATCCAGTTCTTAACGGCCTCCAGACCCCGGTTCATCACGTCCACCGCTTCATTGAGTTGGCACGGGGCGGACAGATACAATTGCGTATCGTCCGCATATTGGTGGTATTTTATCCCGTGCCTCCGAATGATCTCGCCCAGCGGTTTCATGTATATGTTAAATAGTAGGGGGGATAAGACCGAACCCTGTGGCACCCCACACGTTAGGGGCCTCAGGGACGATCTCTGCCCCCCGACCAACACCGACTGCGACCTGTCCGAGAGGTAGGAGGAGAACCACCGCAAAACAGTGCCTCCCACTCCCACCTCCCGCAGTCGTCGCAGAAGGATACCATGGTCGATGGTATCGAAAGCCACTGAGAGGTCAAGGAGAACCAGGATGGACGCATAGCCTCCATCTCTGGCCCTCCAGAGATCATCGGTCAATGCGACCAAAGCGGTTTCTGTGCTGTAACCAGGTCTGAAGCCGGACTGGAAGGGGTCAAGATAGCTAGCTTCCTCCAAGGCCCGTTGGAGCTGAAAGGCCACCACCTTCTCGACAACCTTCCCGATAAAGGGAAGGTTGGAGACAGGACGAAAGTTGTTTAAAATGGCTGGATCTAACGATGGTTTCTTCAGGAGGGGTCTCACCACCGCCGTTTTAAGTACGGCGGGGAAGTGCCCCTCCCGAAGGGAGGCGGTGACAACCGCCTGGATCCAGCCATGTGTCACCTCCCTGCTGTTGGCAACCAGCCAGGAGGGACACGGGTCCAGAATACAAGTGGAGGCACTTACAGCTCGAATGGCCCTGTCCACATCCCCAGAGGCAACGTCCTGGAACTCAACCCAGAACTGGTGTGGCAAGTGATCCTCCTGTGTCTCAGCTGGATCTACTGCGGTGGAGTCCAAGTCCGATCGAAACCGAGCTACTTTGTCCGCCAAGAATTGAGCATAATCCTCAGCCCTACCCTGCAAGGGGTCTCCCGCTTCCCTCCTATTGAGGAGGGAGCGGGTTATCCTAAACAGGGCGGCTGGGCGTGACTCGGCGGACGCAACCAAGGCTGAAATATATGATCTTTTTGCAGTTCTTAGTGCTCGGACATAGTCCTTGGTGCAGGTAGTTAAGAGTGCTCGGTTCGCCTCGGACCTATCGGACCTCCACTGGTGCTCTAGGCACCTCCTCCGGCGTTTCTTCTCCCGGAGCTCCTCGGTAAACCAGGGAGGTCTCCGGGATCCACTGACCCGGAGGGGCCGTAGTGGCGCAATCCGGTCGAGAGACTCCGACGCCGCCGAGTACCAGGCGGCAGCCAGAGTCTCCGCCGAACTGTGGGCGAGAGTATCAGGAATAACCCCAAGCTCCGTCTGGAACCTCAACGGGTCCATGAGTCGCCTGGGGCGGAACCATCTGGTCGGTTCCTCCTCCCTACGGTGGGGGTTTGGCCTCCGGAAGTCAAGCCTCAGTAGGCAGTGGTCTGACCACGACAGGGGTAGGATCTCATTACCCCTCAGACCAAGATCACACATCCACTGCTCCGAGAGAAATACGAGGTCGAGCATGTGACCCGCTGCGTGGGTTGGGCCCCGAATTATTTGGGTCAAGCCCATGGCTGTCATGGAAGCCATGAACTCCTGCGCCCCATCAGAGCGTTCACCGAGCGATGGCAGATTGAAATCCCCCAGAACTATAAGCCTGGGGAACTCAACTGCCAGCTCGGCTACTGACTCGAGGAGCGAGGGGAGGGATGCTGCAACGCAGTTGGGAGGCAGGTACGTTAGCAGCAAACCCACTTGACCCTTGAGGTCCAACTTTATCAGCAGAGACTCACACCCGACAAGCTCCGGAGCAGGGACCCTACGAGGTAACAGAGACTCCCGGATTACAATAGCCACACCGCCACCCCTTCCCTGGGCTCTCGGCTGATGAAGCACCTGAAATCCCTCTGGGCACATCTCTACAAGGGGGACTCCTCCTTCTGTGCCCAGCCAGGTTTCAGTAATACATGCCAGGTCTGCCCTCTCGTCAACAATTAAGTCCCGGACGAGGGGAGCTTTGTGAACAACAGACCTGGCATTTAGCGACAACAGCCTGAGACCAGGGTCCTGACTACTCGCGCCATCTGGTCTTGGAGTGGGACTCCTAGGGCCGGAAGGAGGGATCTCTGTGATGTAGCGAACCCTCCTTCCCCGGTAATGGCCAGCCCTAAGGTCCCCGCCATATCTGCCTCTCCCTATCACGACCGCTATGCTCCGACCCACTCCCATGTCCATGGTCCCCCCAACCACCCCGGTACCCCCCGCCTTCCCCAGCAGGTCCTCCGAGTCACACATTCTCAGTTATCCACACTAACAGTTCCCACGTAAAATATTAAAACATATAAAATACAAAGGTAACAATTACTAAAAGTGGGCCATTCATTCAATTCCAGCCAACTCCCATACACTCAACATACCAATTTAAAAAATTGCGCAAGAGAGGAGAAACTTAATGTTTTTGAACTTCTCCTCTGTGGAGTCCAGCAAAAGGGGGCAAAGCCCAAGAGTTTAAAAAGTTTGAAATAGTTAGAGGGTTAGTGTCAGTTGAGAGAAGGTGCCAAGCAGGCCCCCTGTCCATGTCCTATTCGTCCCCTGCCTTCTTCTTTCTGCAAAATTAAAGTGCAGGATGGTATACAGGAAAATGGCTGGGAGTCTCAGCAAGGCCGGAGGTGAATTCAAATATCCCAGCTTATTCCAAAATGTTGGTCTTGAGGGTAAAGGTGGGGGTAAAGCCGGTCGAAAGGCAAGGACAGTCAAGCGTCTAAAATGGGGGCTCCTAAAGCAGCCACGGATAGCAGCGGCAACAGCAACATGAGCCGAAAGGCAGGCCATGATAGTCAGAAGTTCAAAGGGTGAGATGGAAGGGGGGGGTGCGTTTGGGTCGGCAGCAATAACAGCAACGAGCCTAACCTTTCGGCCCACGGCGTCTCAGGAACAACTCACCAACCCCCCTGAGGACAGCACACCCAGCGTCTCAGCAGCATGAACAAAATAGGACCATGACAATCTGGGTCCAAAGCTGAGCGCTGCATCCACGATGGAGGGTGGAAAGGGGGGGGGGCGTCCAGTTCAAAGGCCCAACGGCGCCACGCAGAACAAAGGCAGGACCGCGGCAATCTAACACAGCGCTGGAACTGCCATCCGCTAGAAACCACCGTCCACAGGAGGAGGGAGGGGAGGTTTCACGTTCCAGCGGCTCCGCTGCTTCTCACAAGGAAGGCAAGCTGCGGCGGTCCGTCAGCTGGAAGCCGCCGCCCACGCCGTCTGTAGGGGGGGAGTCCGCCTGCAGGCTTCTCAGCACCGCCCGATACCGCGTCGCCCAAAGCCGTCCGAACAGCGTTTTTCCAGGTGCTCGTTTTTCCAGCACCCTCTCAGGATCCTCTTACCCAGGCTTCGCCCTTCAGTAGTCTGGCTACAGAAGAGGGTCGATTTTTTCGAGGTTTCCTTTCTCCTCAAACCCCGAGCGAAAAGCTCAGGCAGCCATCTTCCTCGCACATGCGCAGAACCTCCTCTGTGGAGTCCAGCAAACTCCACAGAGGCGGGGCAAGGCGGGCAGGACCCCCGGGCTCAGCTCCCTCGTGCCTCTGGCGGGCCCTAAGCGGTGAAGGCCAACAGCTGCCCATTCCTCTGACCCCGAATCATACATGGGCACGGGTCAACGGGAGCAGGCAGGAGCTGCACGCCTGCTGCATGGAGGGCAGGGGACAAGAGCCCCCCCCCCCCCCGAGGTTCCCCCTGCCAAGGGCAGCCCTTAGACTCCGGTGGCCCCCTGGTGGTCTGTCTCCAGAGGGCCTCCCCCTCCTCCTCCACGGGCCCTCTGAACGCAGCCCTCTCTTCTGTTGGGCAATAGCCCTTATATACCGCTTCATGGTGCTTTACAGCCCTCTCTATGCGGTTTACAGAGTCATCCTCTCGCCCCTTCCCCAGCAATATGGGTCCTCATTTTGCCCACCTTGGAAGGACGGAAGGCTCCATCCTGGGTCAACCTTGAGCTGGTCAGGATCGAACTCCCAAATGCTGGTCGCCGGTAATCAGCAGAATTAGCCTGCAACACTGCACTCTAACCACTGCGCCACCAGGGCTCCCCATTCATCAGCCCTTGTCTGAAGGGGGGAGTTGGAGGTATTTGGAGGGTTTTATTAATGCACTTGGGGGCTTTTTTGCACCCCACCCAGAATCCTTTAGGGTTGTACTTCATACATTAAGCCACCTCTGCCAAATGCCCACATTCTGCCAGATTGGAGGCCCAGTTCCACTTTTGCCCAGGAAACGGACAGCCCAGAAGGGAGAGGGCCACCCCGTGCCCATCCAGCCGGTCTCCATGTTGCGAGAATGGCTGGAGAGGCAACTCAGAAGCTGGGATGATCCCGGGCAGAAGCTCGACCTTCAACCCCGTACCCCCCCCCCCGTGGCCCCCACAAGGGCCCTCCTGCCACGCTCTGGTGGTGTCCCTGAAGCTGCACCCAGCAGGGCCCTCGGATGGGCAGGAGGGGAGGCCGGTCTGTGGGGCTGCTGCTTCCGTGTTGCCTTTCTGGGCCCCAGCCTCTTCCTCTGCAGGGATGACTCAGTGGTGCCCTCCCCCTGCCTCCCCCCTCCCCTCCCCTCCCCCAGGGGGCCAGTCACGTTGAGCTCCTGGTGCCTGGAGTGGCTGCCTGAGACGGCTGGGCGGGAGGGGCTGTCTGACTCACGGGGCTGACTTGGGGGTGCTGGGGGCCCACATGTCTGCAAATGGGGGGAACAGTGGAATGGCCCCTCCCACTGAGATGGCTGGGCCGAAGATGCGGAGGTCCGAGGTCAGGTGGGTGGAGGCAGGCAGAGCAGGTGGGGGGGGGCTTGTGTGATGGGCCGTGAGTGACAGAGGGCCCCTCGAAGGACAGACGGAGGAGGAGGAGGAGGAGGCACCAGGGCCTTTGTGGGTGATGCAGGCGGTGTCTGCTGGCCCCTCCCTCTGCCCTGGGTGCTCTCTGCTGGCTGGGACACGCTGGCAAACGTGCCATTCCAGAAGGTGGGCTGAGGGCTGCCCTTCTGGACCCCTCTCCTCCCAGAAGGCCCCAGAGACAGCAAGCAGGAGGCAGCCGAAGAGCCTCCGGGAGGCACAACCCCTCCCCCCTCCCCGGAGCTCCCTTTCGCCTGGCCCAAGAGCCCCAGGAAGCGCCTGGGGGCAGAGGAAACACCTGCCCCCCCCCCCGGGGCCTCCGCTGGAGAAGCAAAGAGGAAGAGCGGTGGAGGGCTTGGGCAGAGGAGAAGGCCGGGCAGGGGGCAGCCGGAGGCCAAGGGGAATTTGTGAGTCATGGTGCTCCCTCCGCCCCCACGACAGGATCGGCTGGGGGCGCCTGCTGGAAACTCCACTCAAGCCCAGCCACCGCAGCCTTTTCCCGGATTGGCTCGGCCCACAGAGGCCTCCCTCACTTTATTCATTAGACTAATTTATATGCACAATGACTCTGGGAGTGTGTAATAGTAAAGATCCAGCTAAAAATTCACAATTTTAGCCCCCACTCTACCCTGTGGCAACAACAGACTCACACGGCCCCCTTGACTGTCCCCCGAATGGGGGTCCCCACTGACACCCCCACCCCCTTTTAAGACCTGGCTGAAAAGCCACGGGAACTGGGGCGGGGGGGGAGGGGGAGCCTTACCCCTGGTAAGATGCCTTCCATGGGGGGAGGGGGGGCAGTGCACAGGAGGCCCTTTTCCGGGGTCTCACCAGACCTCCCTCCCTTCCTCTAACATTCCCTGCCATCCTGCCTGGGGAGATGCTCGGGGAGGGGGGGGGCATCAAACACCCTGGCCATCTGGGACTTCAGAGGAGGCAAGCAGCGCCTTGAGTCGAGGTTGCACTGGAAGCACCCAGAGAAGCTCCTGCAAAAGAGACCCCTCCAAATTTGGATCTGCAAAAAACCATGTTTAAGGCCCCTTCCTGAAGACGGCACCCCCCGATCTCCCCACACGCCTTTCCCTAGCAAGGGGGGAGGAGGGGATGGTGCAGCTCTTCCAGGGGCTGCCTGAGAGGCCGAGGGCTGGACCAGGGGCTCCTTCTCGGCTGACAGCAGCCCCAGAGGGCATGTGGGAGGGGGGGCAGCGCAGGGAGAGAGGCCGTTGTGGGTAGACCACCCTTGCCAGCATGGAAGGGGGCAGGCCCCCCGGTCCCTCCCTCCCCTCTCCCATCGCTGCAGGCTGCCCCAGGAACCAGCCAGATCCTGCTTCCGAGTGCCAGAGCAGCTGCCCAAGGGAGGCGGGCCCTGGAGAGCCACCGAGAGGGGCCTGGAATCCCTGGCGCTTGAGCCCAGCCACTGGGCCAGGGCTCGACCCGCAGCGCCCTCTGAGCCGGACTTGCCTGGTCAGCCCCAGGCCTGACTGCAGTTGCCGGGTGGCTCCGAAGGAGCAGCTGCCGCCGTATGACTCAGAAGGACTCACTGGGGAAGAGCCAGGTGGCAGTGGCTGCTGGAGACTGGTCCCGGTGCTTGCTGGGTACCCACAGCCAGGACCCTCCCGCCGCCCTGCGAGTGGCTCACCCCAGGAGCTGGAGCCTGGCCTACAGAGGCTGCCCTCCCTTGCACCGCCCTTTCCCGTGCCCCACGTGGCTCAGCCCAAGGGCCCCCTTCTGCCCCTGCTGGGGGGTCTCAGGGAACACGGCCACTGGGCCTGGCTGCCTGAGGGGGTTGGGCTGAGCCTGCTGGGCAGGGACAGACGTCAGCCGTGCAGCCACTGAGCCCAGGCCTGGCTGGGCAGAGCCGTCCTACCTGCCAGGTGCCCCGTGTGGCTAGAGGGAACCATTTGCCAGCCCCCTCCCTGGGCTGGGCGGGCCTGGGGGTGAAGGGGAAGAGGGGCTCAAAGGCCAAATTCTGCAAGCGGAGGTGCCGGCGGCAGCGACACCCACCTGCCAGCCCTGAGGGGCAGCTGCTGGCCTGGTTCTCCTGGAGGGCCCAGCGAGGGAGGACCTTCTGGGAAGCCATCCGCCTGGTGAGGAAGGGGCCTCAAAGGCCACAAAGCAGCCCCAGTGGGGAAGACCCCTCACACAGGAAGCTTGTGCAACCGTAGGACTCCCCTCCAGCCGGGCAGCTGCCCACAGGGGGCCTCCCTGGCTTTCAAGCGGGCACGGCCCCCCTGCCCTCACAGGCAGCCCTCCCTGCCAGAGGGCAGCTGGCCTTCGGTTTGTTTAGCCTGGCTTCCCAGGGGGCAGGGAGGCCGGTGGGAGGCCTCCTTTCTGTTGGTCCCCCTAAACCCTGAGGAGAATCGGGGGTCAGCAGAAAGGGAGGGGCGGTGTGAGGGGGGGTTGGTCTTCATGGGGGTCATAAGGCTGAGGAGCTCAGAAGGCCGAGGTCACAGCAAGGGGTCTCCCAGTGCTGGTGCCCCAAGCCGCCAGGTTTCCTCCTGGCCCTCCTGGCCCTGCTCTGCTTGGATGGCGGCCTCCCAGTCCCCATCGCCTCCTGCCCTGCTGCTGCACATGGGCCTGGGAACCTGGTGGGCTCATTGACCGGTGACCACTGAGCTTGGAATGTCCTCCGGATGGCCACTCCCCCGCACTCAAAGGAGCAGCAGCCGTGCCGTCCGGCAGGGGCTCTCGGTGGGAATGGGGCCTCCAGGCTGTCCTTCCCCTCACGCCCACCATCGCCCCAGGGCGCCCAGGTGCCCGGCCTCCCCTGCAGATGCTGCTGTCCATGGAGCGGGAGAAGTGTGGGAGAAGAGCCCGCGGTGCCAGCCACCCAGAGGGCACGTGGAGTAGTGCCCAGTGCCCTGTTCCTGACCCTTCCTTGCCGAGGCCAGCGGGGCTTCCCCACTTCCATGTTTGGGAGATTCCGGGCGTTCAGGAACGATGACGATGTGGCCCAGAGGAGACTGGGTTCATCCTGGCCCAGCAGGGGGAATCCGCCCCCGCAGAAGCAGCGGCCGCCACTTCAGGCTGCATCATCAGCGGCTGAAATGTGCTGAATCGAGATTGCAAAACACGCGGGGGGGGGGCGCAGGGGGAGAGCAGCAATCCTTCCTTGAACCTTTGCAGTCTGAGTCACGTGCCCAAGAGGAAACCCCCAGGCTGGGGGGGGGGGTCTTTCCGTCCCTTGCAACCCACGGGGAAGAAGCCTCGGAACGGGCCCTTTGACGCTTAACTTCGGGCCCCGCTCCAGGAAGGGCTCCCTTCACAGATTCCCCCGGTTGGGAGGGGTCCTGGAGGTCACCTAGCCCACCCTTGCCCAGAGCAGGAATCTCTCAGAGAAAGGGGGATTGTGAGGCGTCCCTCTCTGGGTCTCGCCCGCTGACACTCCCCGCTCCAGGAGCCCCAAGGCCGTTTCCCTCCTTTAGTCTCCAGTTCTTGTCTTCCAGGAGTTCAAGCGCCGCCTGCCAATCTCGGCTCCTCCGGTGCTCCTTGAGGACCGAGCCAGCTTTAGCGCTCGGGCGGAGTCAGCCCCGGATCGCCTCGGCCGTTCCGGCAGCTGCAGCGCCAGGCTGGCTCAGGCCGGATGCCCCGATCCCTCCCGCTCCAGCCTGTCCCGCGGCGTCTGCCGAGGCTCCGTGCCAGCCATCTCCGTCGCGCACCCTTCCCTCTGGAGAAGGCTGCGGGGCGCTGGGTCCCGCCGGAGCCCCCCTCCCGGGAGGAAGGCCCCGGGGACGGTGGAGGGAGGCCGGCCTGCTCGGGGAGGCGGGCTCGCTTTCCGCCCGGGCCGCGTGCCAGTCCGGCTGCTGGGGCGGCGGGGGCGGGAGGAGGGGCGGTGCCCGCCGCTGACTTCATCCCGGCTTCCTGGCCGGCGGGCGCAGCGCCTATAAAGCCAAGCGCGGGGCGGCGGGAGCGCACCGGCAACGAGTCCAGGAGCCGAGTAAGCAACGGGGTCGCCTGCCTCATTAGCCCAACCGACGGCCGCTTCTTCCCGGCCGGCCTGGCGGAGGAGGTGCCGTCGCTCCTGCTCAGAGGAGGGGGCTGGGGGATCCCGGTGGGCCGGTTCTGGGCTGGGATAAGAGCCAGGCGGCGCTCCCTCCCGCACGCCGCCCCGCGCCGGTTGACCGCCTTCTTCTCCCGGCAGGATGGAGCTGTGGTCCCCGCTGTTCGTGGCCTGCCTGGCCCTCTCGCACGCCGCGCTCCCCACTCCTGGCCGCCAAGGGGCCCGCGTGGCCCAGCTCTCCGCGGACTTCGGGGTGCGGGTGTTCCGCGAAGCGTCCAAGACCTCCCAGGAGCAGAACCTGGCCTTCTCCCCCCATGGGGTGGCCTCGGTGGTGGCCATGCTGCAGGCGGCGTCGGAGGGGAAGACCCTGGCCCAGATCAAGGGCGCCATGGGCTTCGGCCTGAGAGGTGAGGGGCTGCAGCGGGGCTGGCACTTGCTCTCTGGGCAGAAGGGGGTCCCGGGGGAGGGGCAGCCTCCTTGGGCGCCTGACCTCTCAACCTGCACCTGGGAGCAGGTGGGCCAGGAGAGCTCCAGGGGCCGGCAGGTCCTGCCTGAAGAGCCCAGGGAGGCTCTGGGGCCCCCTGAATGAAAGCCGGCTGGTGGTGAAGGCCCACCTCACCCTCCGACAGGCCAACTCTGCTCCCCCCAGAGCACCTGCCCATCCCTGGCGGGTCAGGAGAGGGCCTGGCTGTGGGCTCCAGCTGAGCGCACTCTCTTCCCCCCCCAGAATGGGGCGTCCCACGAGACCTGCGGCTGCTGCAGAAGACCCTGAGCGGCCCCTGGGGCAAGGACGTGGTGCAGATGGCAGACGCCCTGTTTGTGCAGCGTGACCTGCCCCTGGCGCCCACCTTCATGCTGCGCTTCCGACGACTTTTCCACCAGATGGTCAAGCAGGTGGACTTCTCGGAGAGCGCCCGGGCACGCGAGGTGGTCAACGCCTGGGTGGAGCAGCACACCAATGGTGAGCAGCGGTAGGGAGGGCTCCCTCGGGAGACCAGGCAGACTCTGCCCTGGTCCCCCAGCTGGAAAACCCGGGTGAGGCGCTGGATTCAGGCCGGAGCTGAAGCCAAAGGGCCTCTGGGCCTGGAAGCTTGCCCAGCCGCCCCCTCCCTTGACCGCCTCTGCTTCCTCAGGGATGATCCGGGGCTTCCTGCAGGAGGGCACCCTGGGTGCCCTGACACGCCTGGTGTTGGCGAACGCCATCCACTTCAAAGGCCTCTGGCGGCTTCCCTTCCCCGAGGCTGCCACTCGCCAGCGTGTCTTCCACAAGCTGGACGGCAGCACCGTCGTGGTCCCCATGATGGAGCAGACGGCCGAATTCAACTACGGTGAGGAGCGATGGGGGCAGTTTTGGCTCTTGGGCCTGAGCCAGCTGGAGGGAGCTTCTCTGAGCGTGTGCAGAGCCCCTCACCCTCCCCCCTTCTCTCCCAGGTGAATTCTCCACCCCAGAGCAGGGGGACTACGATGTCATCGAACTGCCCTACCAGGGGGAGATGCTGAGCATGCTCATCGCTAGCCCCTTCCAGCGGGACGCCCCCCTCTCGGCCCTGGTGGCTGCAGTCGACCCCCGCCTCATCGCAGAGTGGAAAAGCAACATGTCCGTGGTGACCCGGCTCCTCGTCTTGCCCAAGTAGGGGACGCTTGGGACAGGCTCAGGCCACCAACCCCGCAGAGGCCCTTCGGCCCTTCACTGACCTTTCCTTCTCTGTAGGTTTTCTCTGGAGAGCGAAGTTGACCTCCGTGCGCCACTGGAGGCCCTGGGCATGACGGACATGTTTGATTGCGAGAAGGCCAACTTCAGCCGTCTCTCAGGTCGGGGTCTCTCCTCCTCTATGCCGCTTTTGGCTCGTCATCCCCCAGGGTGGGCTGGCTGCAGGGAGCCTGGCGGGGCTAAAGCGCAAGCCCAAGGAGAGGGGTATCAGGTCCCTGAGTGCGCACAGAGTGCTTTCCCTGGAGCCCATCAGCTCTGGCGTGAGAGAGGCCTGGCAGCCCTGGCTGAAGCAGGCAGGCAGCCTGTATCCAGCTGTGGCTCAGCTGCCCCCACCCCCCCACTGGGCCTGCATAAGGGAGGGGTGCTGCCCGTGCAGAGGACCTGGGAGGAGGGGGGAAATCCAGCAGGTTCTGGAGAAGTTGGGTGGGAATGGGGATTTTGCAGGATCCTTCCCCTGCCACGCCCACCAAGCCCACAGAACCGATGGTTTAAAAAAATTTCCAATATTTTTTTTTATTTTTAAACATAAAAGACAACATAAAAAAAATCCCCATCCATTACACACAGCATGTCGTTTGGATGCATTTGTGCATCCATGTTTTCAATTACAATCACAGATTTTCCGCCTAATATAACCAGACACTTTCATTGTACAATTGGGAAAAAAGAAAAGAGGATAGTTAAAAATCCTGAATTTCACCACCGCTTGGGAGCCAATCGTGCTGACTGACCCCCCCCCTCCCTTTGCAGGGCAGGATGGCCTCTTTGTGTCCCGGGCGCTGCAGAAAGTGAAGATTGAGGTGAACGAGAGTGGCACCGAGGCCTCTTCTGCCACAGGTGGGTGCCCTGGGGCACTGCAGGGCCCCTTCTCTGCCCGGGGTTCTTTTTAACGGAGGAGAAACTACACACTCGCTCACTCACTCACACTCTTTGAGGCTTCCTAACGTGCACGGGGGGGGGGGGTTTTGCTCTGAAGTGGGTCCCCCTCATGACTCCCCCCCCCCAGGAGCCCCAGGAGGAGGTGAGGGCTGGGCACTCTGCGGGGGGGGGGGGGGTAGGGTGCTGCTGCTGCTGCTCCCTGAAGCTGCCAGTCAAAGGGGGAGCTGCTGAACGAGGCCCCCTCCTCCCTCCCTTCCAGTGGCCATCGTCTATTCCCGCATGGCGCCCTTGGAGATCGTGCTGGACCGGCCGTTCCTTTTTGTTGTGCGGCACAACCCAACCGGTAAGCCCCCCCCCCCCCCGAGGCCCCTTCCTCCCACCCGAGACTTCAGGGTCTCTTCCGAAGGGGCTGCAGGAGCCCAGGGAAAAATCAACCCACTTCCTCCCCCCCCCCCCCGCATCAAATGGAGGAGGGCTTCCCTTCAGCCAGGACCCCATCCCCAGCGCCAGAGGGGGCTCTGCTGCCCGTGTGCCAGCACAGGCCGAGGGAAACCCCTCCGTGGTTCAGTCCGGCAGCCGCAGGAGGTTCCCAAAGTTAGCCAGAGGGGACTAAATTGGGGGGCTGAGTGTCAGGAGGCACGTGAACTGGTTGTGTGAACTGGCTCTTGCGCTAAGCCTTCACGGGATAGATTTGCTTGGCACCCCTGCGATGCCAACAGAGCCGTGGCTCGGGTGACCCAGGTTTAGGGTGGAGCCGCTTTGCAACCCAGCCAATCTGAGCCGCAGGGAAGACCTTCAAGGGGGGGGGGGGGAACCGGTTTGGGTCTCTCCTGCCCATTCTGGTGGGGGTGGCAGCTCAGAGATGGACCCTGGGACTAGAGTACCCCTTCTACCCCCCCTCCCCCATTGTACCTCTTCCACCTGGATAGCTATCCAGAGATCCAAGTGGGGCGGGCAGCCAGAGTGCTACCTCCCTCCAACCATGGTTCAGCTGGAGGCTGCTGGTGTGCAGGGAGCAGGTTCTGGCACCTGTTTTAGGCCAGCCCAGGAGGCTCCCAGACCCCTTCTGTACCCGCTCCGCCCCCCCAGCGAAGGAAGAGGGCAGAGCCAGCCCCGCTTTGCCCCCCCCCCCCCCGCTGCCGGCCTCCCGTAGCTTCTCTGTTCCTCCCACAGGGACCATCCTCTTCATGGGCCAGGTGATGGAGCCCCAGCCATTGGGCCTCCCTCTGAAGTGAAGAGGACCTCCGTGCCAGCGGGATGATCTACCACCAGTCCCCTCGTGGAAGTCGCTTCTGCCCGGCCTTCTCCCTGGCATGTCCCGCCACTTCTGGCATCTAGGACACTTGTGCGAGGACCAGGCGCCCGCCAACGATGGTCCAGGCTGGAGGGGGCCTGCAGGCGCAGCAGGGGAGCTCTGCCAGCCGCCCTGAAGGAACGTCTGGAGAGAGAAGGGGCCACCGTGGACGCCAGCCTCGCCCGGGCACAGCCCCTTCGCCCTGCACCCGGGAGCCGCTCTCTCCTCCCCTTCTGGGGCTCCGTCTGGACGCACTTTGGGACTAAAGAGAAACTTAATATATGCAGATATTTTGTCTTATTTTTGTACATTAAAAGAACGCACCGCCACCCCCACTGACTCGCGTGCCTTTGGAGGGGGGCCGGGGGGGGGGCGACTGCAGGGGGCGGGGAGGACGCGGGCCCCGCCTCTCCCGGGCTCTGGGGCGGGGCGGGCGGGAGCTCCCGCTGACGTCACGGCAGGGCGTCTCCCGCGTCTCCCGGCAACCGCCCGGGCCCGGAAGTGCGCGCTGCGAGCATGCGCGGCCGGAGGCACCTGGGCAGGTTAGGGCGGAGAGGAAGCGGCTGCCGGGCCCGCCTGGGACGCCCCCCCCGCCGCCGCCGCCGCCGCCATGGTGAGGAAGGGGGGCGGGAGGGGGGGGTCGGGCGCCGCCCGGGCAGCAGGAGACGCCCGAGGAGGCCCGCGTGGCTCCGGCGTCGGCGGGCGCGGCTCTCCGGGGCCTTCGGGCGGGCGGAAGCAGCGGGGCCTCTGGCGGGCACCTCCCGGGCCGCCCTGCCCCCCCCCCCAAGATCCTGGGGGAGATTTTTTTGGGGGGGGGCGACCTTTCTGTCCCCTCCCGCGTCCGTCAGGCTCCCCTCCTCCTCCGCGCTGCCCCCTCGGGGCCTTCCCCGCTGCTCCCGGCCCCGCTGGGCTCCTCCATGGGGGGGAGGAGGAGAGTGGCGGCCCTGCCTCCCCCGGGCTCCCGGCTCCTCCCCTCCCGGGCCTCCCCTGCCCCCCCCCACCGCCCCCAGGCGAAGGGACGACCCCGGGGCTGCCCAGGGGGCTCTGGGGGCGCTGACCCCCCGCTCCCCTCCCCCTGTGCCCTGCAGATGCGCTTCATGCTGCTCTTCAGCCGGCAAGGGAAGCTGCGCCTGCAGAAGTGGTACCTGGCCACCTCCGACAAGGACAAGAAGAAGGTGGTGCGGGAGCTCATGCAGGTGGTGCTGGCCCGCAAGCCCAAGATGTGCAGCTTCCTGGAATGGAGGGACCTGAAGGTGGTCTACAAGAGGTGACTTCCTCTGCCCCGGGGGGGGGGGGGAGGGGGGGGCAACCGGCCTGTGAGGCCTCCTCCTCCTCCTCAGGCCCCCCCCTGCCTGCCTCCTGGGGGGGGGGAGCAGCTTCTGGGAGACGGTGGGAGAGGCCCCCCCCCCCCTTTGCGGCCTCTGCACCACTGGAGGAACAGCTGGTGGAGGCCTGGAGGGGGTTTGCTCCTCCATAGGCCTTGCCTGGGCTTTGAGCCAGAAGCAGCCTGGCTATTTGGTGAACAGGGGCTTCCCCCAGGAAGGCCTTGCTTCCCCCCCCCCGGGGGAGAAGGGACGCCTACCATAGCCACATCCTGTGCTTCCCTTCCCTGCTTCATGCTGTGGGACAGCAGAGGGCCGAGCCCCACACGCTCACCTCCCATTGGGGGGGGGTCTGGGGCAGCGAGGGGGTCCGTTCTCGTGCCTTCTGCCTCCCGGGTCCTGCTGCAGACGGCTGGGCTGAACAGGGAAGGTGGCCACCCTTCCCCAGTGCCGCTCTGGACAGACCAGCTTCCCTGCTGAGGAGGGGGCTGCTCCTCGGTTGGGGTGGGCTGCATCCCAGAGAGGCCAAGAGCCTTGAGAGGAGAGGACCGTTGAAGTCCCTGAAGGCTAACATGAGTGCATGTGAATTCTTGGTGGTCCCCCATTCTCCCCCCCCCACCCGAATGCTGCTGGATGCTTCAGCAGGAGAAGGGGGGTGCTGTGGGGCAAGGGAGTGACTCCTTCCTCTCTCCGGCCCAGGTATGCCAGCCTGTACTTCTGCTGTGCCATCGAGGGGCAGGACAATGAGCTGATCACCCTGGAACTCATCCATCGATATGTGGAGCTGCTGGACAAATATTTTGGCAGTGTGAGTCCAAGGGAGTTTCGGCTTTCCTTTCTTGCCCTGGCCCAGCCGCTTCCTCGCTCCTCCCACCCCCCTTGTGCTCCAGGCCGGCTCTGGGCAGCCCTCCTGTTCCTGCCCCTCCGTGGCCTCTGGGGACCCTGGCTGTCACTAGGCCTGCCTGTGTTTCCTCCGAGCCAGGAATTGGGCTGGCAGCTGGGCGGGGCACTCCAGTTTCCCCACAGATCCTGAGCAAAGCCCCCCCCCTCCCTGCCTTCCTTCTGCCCCTCCTCCTCCTCCCCCCCCAGGTGTGTGAACTGGACATCATCTTCAACTTCGAGAAAGCCTACTTCATCCTGGACGAGTTCCTGATGGGGGGGGAGGTGCAGGACACCTCCAAGAAGAGCGTCCTGAAGGCCATTGAGCAGGCAGATCTCTTGCAGGAGGTAGGGGCTGCGTGGGCTGGGGGGGGAGGCAGGCTGCTCTGCTGCACCCACTGCCAAGGGCTGGGGGGGGGGAGGAGGAGGAGGAAGAACACCCCCCCCAGCTCCTCGCTTGCTGCATGCCATGAGTCACCGCAGGCAGGCTCTGCTCGCTCTCTCCCGCAGCAGCCGGCGTGGGCGACTCGGCTGCCGTGAACAGTGAGGAGGGGGGCAGCCGTGGCCATCGGGCTCCTGTGGGGCTTCTGGCACCTGGGATGGCTGCCTTGCTGGGATAAATTCCGCCAGCCAGCCGAGCACGTGCAGAGTGCCTTCTCTGGGGAAGAGGGGTTTGCGAGCAGTGTGCGGAGTTCTCTAGCTTGACCCCCCGCTCCCCTTTTTGCCCTGCAGGAGGATGAGTCTCCCCGGAGCGTCTTGGAGGAGATGGGGCTGGCGTAGCTTGGCCCCATTCAGAATCTCAGGCCGTCCTCCCTCGCCGCCCCACCTCTCCCCTCCCCCACTGCGGATACCGACTCCCGGGACTCCGGCAGGTGGGCAGCTGGGCTCTGCAGCCACCCGGCTCCGGGGCAGGAGGACGAGGGGCAGTCTCCGTCATGGTCCCGGGTGCTGGCAGTGAACGGCTCTCCTGCGACCTCCTTCATCACCCTCTCGTCCCTTCCTGCCCCTTTTCACACCCGCAGCCTCCGCCTGCTGCCGCTGACTGGCCCCGGACAGAGCCCACGGCGTCCCCCCCCCCCCCGGAGCCATATTGGGAGGCCCCAAGGAACAGCAGCTTCCCCGCACTTGAAGGCTGCCCTCGGGGGGGGGGGGTGTTTGGGGGGTGTCTCTTTGCCCTGCTGGCGCTTCTCTCCGGCGCAAGGAATGGGAGGGGAGGGTCTTCCCGGGTTTCCTGGAATAAAAGGTGTCTGGAAGAGTCTGGCCTGGTGGTCTTTTTATGCAGGATCCCAGGAGGGATAGCAGAGCGGAAGGAGGCAGGCAGGCACTGCACACGCTCTGTTCTTGCCCTGGGGGGAGGGGCGTGGAGGGGGGGGGGACTCCTGGGCCGGGGGTCCCGGCTGCTGCTCTGTTGCCAGTGGGGGAGGTTCAGCCAGGGAGCCCCTGCCGCTGGCCCTGGAGACCTCCCAAGCGGGGGGGGGGGAGGAGGGGGGGGCAAGCAAACCCCGGAGACCCTGGCAGCCACTTGACTCCTCCTGCCACGGGGCATCTCGCCTCGCATGAGGGCACAGCTGGGAGGGGGGCGTGGGCAAGGGGGGGCGGCAGAGCAGAAGGCTGGAGGTGCAGGGAGGGTGGGGAGGCTTTGGGCCTGGATGCCGGAGCTGCTTGGATCCTCCAGCCCAGGAGTAGCCGCCCGTGGGCATTCTGAGCCCCTTCCTCTGCCCCCTGGGGGCGCCCAGTGTGCTTTTCCTCCCTCATGGTCAGCCGAGGGGCCGGCTGAGAAGGGAAGGGGGAGCTCTGCAGGGGGCCTCCTAGTGGCCTCTTGCTTCCAGCCGTCGCGGGCTGGGTCAACCTGAGGAGAGGTTGCATTAAATTGCAGTAAAGTACAAATTGCATTGAAGTAAGAGAGGCTCCCCTTCAAACAGCTCCTCTGCTCCCCCTTGCCCTCCTCCGACTTCACGGTGGCCCTGCAGCCACTTGACGGGACGGTTGCTTCCCAGAGCAGCTGAGAGACATGGGAGGGGAAACAGAGGTGGCCACTGGAGCGTTTCAGAGTCCCTGGGTGGAACGTGGTCCTCTCTCCGACGTACATGGGGCCCATCTCACAAGCGACTTGGCAGGATATGGAGAGCAAAACCCTCCAGTTGAAAAAGAGGAAGGGAACTCGCACCCACCTCCATCCTGATTACAAAAATGGGCCTCTGCAGTCCGGCCAGCTGCTGGCCTAACCTTAAGGAAGGCTGAAGGGCCGGCAGATCCAGATCTCCAGGAATGCTGCTCTCCCCCCCACCCCACCCCCCGCAAAAAGGGCAGGGCTCCTGGCTTCAGCAAGAGGATGTTGTTTCCCAGAGGGGCCCCCAGAACGCAGCCTCTGTACTACGCCTTGGGGGGGGCACCTAGAAGCCTGTGGAAGAGCCCCCCCCCCAGCAGCCCAGAAGCCAGTCTCCAAGGAGTCGCTCCTGAGGTGGCAGCTGAACTGGCCTCTTGGCTGCCAACCTTCCTCCGGCCATTGCGGGGGGGGGGTGGGGGGGGCTGCTAGGCAGCTGCCGAGGCTGAGCCCATGAGCAGCCCCAGGGCCCCCTCTCTGTCCGTCCCTCTTCCATGGCCCTCCTCCCAGTAAGGCCCCTCCCGCCAGCACCCACCCCTACGCTGGGGTCTCTCTCCGCACTGGGCCCCTCGCCAGGTTTCTTCCCTCCTGGCAGAGCTGCCTCCGCTCCCGCGTGAGATCCCGGACGGCAGGGCAGGCAAACCGGGAGCCCCTCCCCAGGGCAGCTCCTGGCCTCTCTCACCTTCCCGATGCGGCAGGGCCTGAGGCTTCGTGGCTGGTGCCGCTCTGGGGAGCCCTGGAGGTTCCTCTGGGAAGCGTCCTGGTGCCCCAAGGCCGGCTCCTCTGCCCTGCTCCCATCTGAGGGGATGCCGGCCGGGTGAGAGTGGGCTGGCCCTTGCCACTCTGCACGCGCCCTCAGGAGGCACCGTGGGAAACTACCACGTTGTAGCAGCACCTCCCAGAGCTGCTTCTGGTGGGATCCTGCATTGGGGGCAGAGGCCCATCTGGCCCGTAGCCCACCAATTTGCAAATAATGAGAGTAACTCATAATAAAATAGTTGCTTTTATTTCTTAGCAAAACTAGTAATTCGACATGCTATTTACAACAGGGCAAATGTGTTTTATTTCAAGTACAACAAAATGGACATCAAAACAACTTCTTCTGCTTGCTTGTACAGGACTGGACATCACGAATTGAAGAAACTTGCACACTCTGGGACTGATGTCAGTGGGAAATTCTCACACGCGTGCAAAGTGCCTCCTCCGCCTCCGGTGCTCACCCAGGCGGATCCCTCCGGCAGGCGGCTCTGGATGGTCATGAATGGTCACAAGCAGATCTACTGAAACATGCTGAGTCCCAACCCCACCACCCCCACCCCTTGCGGGGGGGTCCCTTGGCTCTGGGTGCGGAATACCAGCGTGGTGCTCGCGCGGCTCCTCGGTGTCAGCCCAGGAGCCGGGGACGGCCGCCTGGTGTCTCTGTCCCAGATGGCCAGGGGGCGGCCCTGTGGGCAGCGGGGCCAGGTGGCAGCCAGAAGGAATAAAGGATCCCCTGCCCCTCCTCCCTCCCTCTCACTGCCATCCCCCTTGGGCCCTTTTCCATCTCCACCACGGGAGGCAGAGCCCCTCCAAGAAGTGGCCGGCCTGATTCGAGGGCAGAATGGAAGGCGCAAACTCAGCTCCGCCAGGAAGCCTCACCTTGGGCCTCTAATCCACGGAAGGTGGAACGACACGCAGACCGAATGGGCAGATGCCACGGGGGCCATCTTTACCCAGCCTTATTTCCTGCCCCTCAAACCAGTTGTGAAAAAATTGGTTTGCATCTCTTGAGATTCCCTTCAAACTGGGGGGGAAAGCCGATGTGTGTTAGGAGGGACAGCATAAACGGAGCCCAAGGACTTGGGTTAGCCGCTCCGGCTGTGCTCCTAAGGCCCCCTCCCTTCACCCGGGGACGTTCCGAGGGAAAAGGGCCCCAGACGGCACTTTCTAGCTTCGGGGTTGCCTTGAACGTCCCCGTAGCCAATGCGGAGAGTCCGCAGCGCGAGACGGGTGGGAAGTTGCTTCTCCTCTCTGATTAGGCTGTGACCAAAAGCGGATTAGAGAAACCAGTTCGGTGTGTGGTTAAGGCTTGGAGCTAGATACCAGGAGATGGTGAGTTCTAGTCCTGCCTTAGGCACAAAGCTGCCTGGGCGACCTTGGGCCAGTCGCTTTCCTGCAGCCCTAGGAAGGAGGGAATGGCAGTCCAATTCTAAAAGATCTTGCCAAGAAAACTGCAGACGGACTCTGGGAGTTCCCGTCCGGCTTGAGACATGGGAGGGCAAGTGAATAGGGATTATTTAGGAGGTGGGTCTTTGTGGCCCCACCCAACTCCCCCCTAATTCTTTTCTGCCACTTCTTCTGCAAGTGCCATGGAATGGGGGCTTCTGGGAGTTCTGCCAACCAGGGGTGGGAGGGGCAACCGGCATTTTCACCGGAAGCCGCTGCTCCCCTGGGAGGAAAGTGCGTGTGGTGTGTCCTCTGCTGCCCTTGCTGCAGTTCCTCCAGGGGGGGGGAGTTTAAGGGGGGGTTTGTGGGAAGGGGGTCGCAGGTTGCTCAGAGAGGCTCCTTTAGGCTGGATGTCGGGGAAAAGGAAGTTCCCCTTTCCCCCAGTGGAGGGCGGCTGTCTGGAGTCAGGTGAAAAGGGAGGGAGGGAGGGAGGGGCGCTGGCTGCCCCCAGGCACCCAATCTTGGGACCTTTCAGCAGGTGGGGAGATTTGGTTCTCCTGAATCATGCAAGAACCCAGATTTATGTCAGAAACACTGAGGGGCCAAGTTTCTTGGGGTGGGGGAGGGGTGGGGGGGTGGGAGAAGGGGCTGCCGCCACCTTCACTAGAAGCCCCTGGGGTGCTTCATCAGCAGGCCCTCCAGGTAGTTCTCCAGGTCCTCATCGTGGGCCTGGATGTCATAATAGCCGTCCCGTGGCCCCATGGGGCCCGGCAGGGTGTGGTAGTGGTGGTAGGCTGGCGTTTGGAAAGTCCGGGGATTGATGTGGTTGGAGAGCTTGGCGCTTCTGTCCTTGGCCTGGTGCCGCTTGGGCACCGGGAACTCGTTCCCTTTCAAGACTTCATTCCAGGCGGCCTCCTCCTGCTTGGGGAGGTGGTGATACGGCTGGAAGGCCTTGCCGATGGGGTGGAAGGCCTCTTGGTGGGCACTGGGGTGAGGGGGGGCCTTCTTGGGTTTGCTGTGGGGCGGCGCCAGGAGCTGCTTCCCCTTCAGGCTGGGCTCCGGCTCCTTTTTCTCCACGTGGTTAATGATGTCAATGACGTCATCGGCAGGCAAGTGCAGCTTGCTGGACAGCTCAATCAGGCGGTCAATGGTGTTGGGGTCGATGTCCTCCTCCTCCTCCTCCTCCTCCACCCCCTCCGGGGTCTCGTTGGACCGCTTGTCTTCAGCCACGTTGTCTTCCCCGTCTCCAAAGAGGAGGGATCCCGCCTTGCTTCCTCCTCCTCCTTCTTCAGAGTCCTCCTGGGCTGCGGCCCCTCGCTGGCCTTCGCCGTCCTCGTCTTCTTCACCATCCTTCAGCAGGTACTGGAGAAGCAGGTCAGAGGCCATGTCTGCCAGGCGCTCTTCCTCAGCGGCAGCCCTGCGGGCCTCCTCTGCCTGCCTCCGGCTCTCGGCCAGCTCCTCGTAACGGCGCTGCAGGAGCTGGTGCTCCAGATGCTGCTGCTGCCTCAGCTTCCGGGCCCCGGTCCAGGGCTCCTGGGCGGGAGGCGCCTTGCGCTTAATGTTGAACTTGAGCTGCTGGTATTCTTCCAGTTCCTTGAGCATGTCGTTGGGGTGGGGCCCTTGGGGAGACTGGGTAGGGGGCATCTGGTGCCCGTAGGAAGGTTCCTCTCGCTTGTCAATGGGGCTGTAGTGTTGCAGCTCCTTCAACATGGACTTCAGGTTCTCCATCTCCGGCTGATCCAAGATCCTCTCCTCGGCCTCCTCCTCCTCTCGTGGCGGTTGGTCTCTGTCCTTGTCGGACGGCCAACCCGGCAGGCTCTCCAGCTGCACATCGGAGCTCCGGGCCTCACTCCGGACTCGCTCCTCGTTGGCACCAGGCTTGGGGCTTAGGGGTGTCTCCTTGGAGTCCTGGGGTGCAATCTGAAGTGCTTGCAGGAGGACGGCCGCGAGGGCCTTGGGATCCATGTCTTGGAAGAGCTCCTCCCTGCTGCCCTTCTGCTGCCCAGCGTCTGGGCCCATCTCTGCCCACTCTTTGTTGGACTCTTCTGGAGCTTCACCCAACTGGCCCTCCAGGCCATGAGGAAGGGGGGCAGCCAGCTGGCGATGGCATTGCACCCAGAGGCAGAGGAGAAGGATCCACGTCCCTCTGCGGAGAGGCTGGGGCCAAAGCATTACGATGCACCACTGGAAGATCTGTGGGGGGAGGGGGGGAGACAGACAAGGGGGCAAGGTCAGAGCTCAAATGTCCCAGGAGCAATGAAAACACGAGGGACCTCCAGAGTGGTTGGCAGAAGGAGCCGGCTGGGCTCTCCCACTCTTGTCAGAGGTGAGGTGAAACCTCTCCCACCCCCACCCCCGTTAACTGCTTGGTATGGTTGGCTAAAGGAATTTTTGTCAGCTGCACAATTAAGGCGGGATGCCATCTGCATGGCACATGGGTCGCGGAGTGACTCCTCGGGGTGGGAGGATCTGCTCCCTGCAGATGGGCCTGCTGGCCAGCACTGTCTCCGGGGCCCTTTTGTCTGAAGGCCTCCCGGAGGGCACACTGGCAAGGGCTGCCCATGGCTGGGGCAGGAAGTCGGGGGGGGGGGGGCGACCCTCAAGAACGATCCCAGAACAACCGCAGCTGGAGAGAGCCACAGCTGTCACCTTCCCTGCGCCACGGAGGGGCAGAGCTCCAAGGAAGATGGTACCTCCCCCACCGCCCACAAGAGTCTGCACTCCCACCTCCTGCCTTCTCCACAGAGCATGTTGGGGGAGGGGGGCCTCCCCATTTGAAACGAATTACTGTTATTGTTGCTCCTTGTCAGCTCCTCCCAGGCGCCCGTTCTGCCCAATCCTCTGGGAGTGGACCCCCTCCCCAATAGAATGCCTCTCTTCGGAGAATGGGCTTCATGGGTGCCTCACCTGGTTTGTGTGTGTGTGTGTGTGTGTGTGCGTGTGTGTGCATGCGATGCTTCTGTCTCTGCCCCTTTCCGTGATTTTGGAAGGAGCAACTCAATTATCACCCCCCCCAGCCAGTCCTCCCCCCCCCGCAGTTCCTGGTGCAGGTGGTCCTCTGGAGGGGCGAAAGGAGCAGCCTCCCCTCAGCCGAGCAGCAGCAGCAGACCGCTCTGCAGTGCCCCCCACCCACCGCCCCTGCTGGCAGGGAGCGCTGGGGAAACGCAGCGTCGACCCCCCCCCCTCCAGATCCCCTCCGGAGGTCCAGCTTCCTTTCGCCCGTCCTCTTCTGGGATCGACTTCGACCTCTCAGCCGCGCCCCAGAGCCATCCGTGCCGCCGATGGGATTCAGCCTCTCCGAGATCTCTCTTAAGCAGCCCTGGCGGTTTCCGCAGTGTTTACCCCGAGCGACGCCTCCCTGTTCTCCCTGGAGACCCTCTGGGAGTCGACCCCTCCGCCTCGCCACTCCTTCCTGCTTCCCCGAAAACAAGAAGGAGCCAGATCCCCCATGGGGCCCGCCCTCCCCCTTCTCCCGGGAGCCCCGGTCAGCCGGGTTGATACATTGGTGTCCCTCC
The DNA here is from genome assembly GCF_009769535.1 of Thamnophis elegans. Classification (NCBI taxonomy): domain Eukaryota; kingdom Metazoa; phylum Chordata; class Lepidosauria; order Squamata; family Natricidae; genus Thamnophis; species Thamnophis elegans. Next base: position 144,203,437 of record NC_045558.1, read on the forward strand.
CGCTTGAATTCCGGAGTGACGCAAGTTTTTCCCTGGCTCCGGCCGTGTCCACCTTCGGAAGGCTCGGCGGTCTGGCTCCGTCGCCCGCAGTCCAGGCTCTCCCACCCTCGCCGACCGGCTTCCTCCTGGCAGCAGCTCGCGTGGCTCGCTCGCCTCTCGTCCCCAGCCAATTCCCTCCCCGCCACCCCGGGCGGATGGGCGAGGGCGGTGGTCGTCCTCCCGCTCTTCTCGGGAGAGGGCACTCCCGCTCGCCCGCCAGCGCTCACCGGCGTTTCTCTGTGGTCCGGCACGGAAGAGCGCCTTATCGGCTGGGGTGTAGCTGCGCCGCCGGGGGCTCCACCCTTTCACCGGTCCGCCGTTCGCCGCCTGCCTTTCCCGGGCGTTGCTCTCCGCGGGATCCAAGCCTTTCAGCACCTTGGACAGCGGCGGGGCTGGGCGGCTGCTTTTGTACTCCCAGCCCGGCCCACGTGGGGGGCTCTATTGACGTCAATGTTCATTCATAAAATTCGAGCAGGATTGGAGGGGAGTTCCGCGCCTGCGCGACATGGAAATCATCCTTTCGAGTGAAGGAGTGAATGGCTGCCCCTGGCTGAATGAATGAGAGCGGAGTGGATGAATGAAGGACTAGAACGGGAGCAGCGGTGAGGGAGAAAGCCGCAGGAGAGGCGAGGCGTGGATTTGGTGAATGAATGAGACACTCGGAGGGAAGGGTGGGAGGGGCAGAGACCCGGGGAGACCCCGAGGAATCTATTTCCAGGTCTTCACGGGGGCTTCCCCGTTGCCCGAGCCAAGAAACGGAGCCGTGCATTCTTTTCGAGCCGCGTCGGCGATGCGAAGACCCTGCCTTCTCAGAAAGCTGACGGCGGCCCCCCGGGAGGGTGGGGGATCATCGGCGGTCATGCGCGGGCGGGGCGGAACTGCGGGCACGCGCGCTGAGGTCCCTCTGCGTGCACTCCGTGTTCCGCGTGCCAAGCGCTGTGTCGGGAGGCCTCCGGAGCGCGCAAGTGATAGGATGGGGACCTCAGTTGGTCTTTTATTTCGGCGCAGCGGTCCTCGGTGCGCCTTTTGCCAGTGCCCGAGCGGAGTCTTCTGCCTTGCCTTGACTCGCCTACCTGCCGCTGCAGAACCCTCCGGCCCACCCGTGCTTACCTTCAGCTCCGCGTCTCGCTTCGTTTCTTCTTCCTGCCCGCTCTCTCTGCCCTGCCCTCTCAGGCGCGACCTCTTAGATCCGTACAGGGAGGCCTTTGCGAGGCTTCGGAAGAGGGTGAGTCACCTGCCCTCCCCCTGCAGTCCTGGCGGCTCTCCCCTCCCATTCCCTCTTCCGTGTCCTTGGGGGTGAGGAAAGCTGCGCTGTCTTCTGCATTTGTCACCCCTCACCTCGGAACTACGACGGAGGGGCTTCGCAAACCCCGGAATGTGCTCAAACCAAAAGACTTCCCGCTTCTCCCCCTCAGTCATCGGTACAGGGTGTGCTTGCGGGAGGGGGAGGGGGGAAGCCGCGATGGCTTGTCTTCCTTTCTTATGAATCTGGCTTGCTCCACTTGGAGCAACGTCAACTCCTGCCAACTATCTGTTTACAAGCCAGGAGCTTCCGTGACTGAGACTGGACAGGAAACACAAAAGGCTGATGAGACGCAGCTTTCGAGGGAGCAGGGCGCGCTCTCTCTCCCTCTCCCTCTCCCTCTCCCTCTCCCTCTCTCTCTCTCTCTCTCCCTCCCTCCCTCCCTCCCTCCCTCTCTCTCCCTCCAACGCTGGAGGTGAAAGAATCCTCCAAAGAGCCACGGGGTCCTTCGATGGTCTGAAAAGGAGGAAAGGCCAGGTGGCCCCTTGGCATCAGGCTTTCCAAACAGTGCCAGATGCAGCCCCATTCCACAGGAAAGGCCCTGCCCAGTCTCCCCAGCTAGGTGCCCTGCAACCAGAGGACAATCTGGCTGAAGGTTACGAGGACTGAAGCCTTACTCAGCTGGAGGACCTTTAGGAAGCCCAGGAGAGAAATTCAATGATGCCTCTTCTCCCCCTTCCTTTGGCCACACAGCACTGTATATTCCCGGGCAACGAGTCCATGCACCAAGGAGAGCCCAACATTTAAGAGGAATTCTGACCAACTGTAACAGCTTCGAGGAGGGGGGGAGGGGGAGGGTGGTTCAGGGGACTAGAAACAAGATCTCGGGGAGGAAGATGGAAGGGATGGAAACGTTTTAGCCGCGAGGGAAAAGGGCTAAGGGGAGATAGGATAACAATCTGCGAGCGCTGAGAGAAAGTCACCGAGAGAAAAAAGGAGATGGATTCTGATAACTCCAGAACAGAGTCACGGTGATCTAAGTGACGGGCAGGTGGATCCACTGAATCAACGGGAGAGAAAACTTCCTTCCCAACAGGAAGGGCAAATGGATAGGGGCCACAAAGGGGCTGGAAAGGAGCCTTTCGGTTGAAGAGCCCAATTCCAGCCCTCCGACGCCCCACAGTGTTGGTTCCATTCGTCCCTCTTTCCCTTTGGGAGGGAGGGATCCCTGGAGCATCGGCAGAAAACGTCCTGGGCTTCTGCTGCAAGAACCTCTGAAGGGCTCCTGCTGGGCGATCCTAAACTTGCACGCACTGCAGGGGCCCCCAGAGGACTCTTCCCTGTCTCAACTCTGATGCTCTTCTAGGGATGGACGCTTTTTCTGCTACATTGGATGTCGAAAGAGCATCCAGCAGCAAGAAAAAGGAAGACCAACAGGAAGATTCTGCTGCTTGGCTGGGTGGAGCTGGGGGAAGCCAAGGAAGGAGGCAGGGGGGCTAAAACCTCCAGGCCACTGAAGGAGTCCTAAGGCAAGCGTGGCTCCGCCCTCAAGGTAGCCTTTTTGGCCAACTCGGTCTTTCCTGTGCCCAGCCACACCCTCCGTGGTGGCAGCTCTGGGGGGGGGGGGCATTAATCCCCACTCTTCTTCCTCACCCACCCCTCCCTGGCAGCAGTCAGTAGGCATGGGAGGCAGAGACTAAAAGGAGGGGGACCTGCTTCGGCTCTGTGCCTTGATCCCCCTAAGTGCCACGCAGGGGGGGGGAATCCTCCCGGTGGCCATTTCCCCATCCTTCCCCCGAGTGAATGGGCTGCTCCCTCCCAGGGCTGATGCCGGATTTCCGGCCTGTCAGAGTTTAGATTGATGCCTGGAGAGTGAGTCACTCCTGCAGCAGAAGGCACCGATTGTGTGAATGAATCAAAAGGGCTGGACTCCCTTTGCCTGGCACAAAGCTTTTCTGCTGCACCCGAGAAACCCACCAACGCCAATGGGGAGTGAGACCCCAGCCCTTACTGAGGAAGAAGTGTGGGAGAAGGGATGCACTGGGGCGGGCAGATGGTGGGGTGAGGGGGGCATGATTGGCAGTCATTGATGTCTTATGGCTTCTGCTCCCCATATTACCTAGTGGCCCTCAAACACCACCGTGGATATGGGGAGGCGGCCAGGAAGGCCACGCGGCATTGCTTGCCATGGTGGACCTGCAGCTTTCAACAGAACATTTTCCCAAGTGGTGTACAAGAGTGGTCTTCCACCCCCACCCCAAGTCTTAAGCAGGGTGGGGTGGGATTGGGTAGCAACTGCATGAAGCAGTGTGCATTTCTCCCCCCCCCCGTCTTTTAAAACAGGCCCAAGAAAGAGAGTGGGCAGCAGGGCCTTGCCCAGCACTTGCCACTTCCCTTAGACACGGGGCCCACCCACACACACCCTTCTTCTGTGGCCAGAACGTCCTTCTGGCTCTTGGCCCCACTCCTGCTTGCAAAGCCAACCTGCCCGCTTGAAGACCTCCTTTCCCTCCTGTGCCAAAGACCCCTCCCCTGCTTTCATCTGACGACCCCCCCACACACACACCCTGTACTTTTCACATCAATTTGGCCCCCTTCCTTCCACTTCTCTTCCTCCACACCCTTCTGGCGTTGGGGTTGGATATACTTCTCTTACTGGGCCTGGCTGTGGTGGGGTCCCCAAGGCCAGCCGAGAAGGGCTCCAGCCTCTTTTCCAACCAGTAACTCTCAATATCTGGGGCTGGGAAGGGTTTGTGGAGGGCTTCTTTCAGCCACCCCCCCCCCCATGGGCTAAGTGGGGCTGCCTGAGGGGGCCTTTGCATCGGGGGGGGGTCCCTGAAGGAAGATGGGAGCCTGGGACTGGATGAGATACGGCCTATCCCCAGCATCCGCCGGACCCTGCAGACAGCAGGCTTTGGCTGTGGGGCTTTCTGGGCCCTTCTGAAGTTATCATCCGATGTGGACCAGGCTTCTGACCCACAGCAGTTCTCGTGCCCCAGATCCTGGAGCTGCTGCTGGGGGCTGGCAAGGAAAGGCCCCTCCCATCTCCCCATCTCTGCCCAAGGGAAGTGAGGTCTAACGTCCCTGGAGGACATTTGGAGGCCTCTGACTAATGACATCCTTGATATGAGCGTTGCCTACTTGCTGAAGAAGTAGGCAGGCGTTGGTGCTGATGGGCCCCTGGAGCCTTACTGGACTCGCCTGTTTCAAGAGGGCTGATGCTCGCCCCACCCCCACCCCTTTCAGCCTGGGCACCAGATGACTGTTGCTGCTGGTGGGCCTGAGCGGTGGTGCTGCTGTACGGGGGAGGTGTGACTCACAAGGAGACTGTGGAGGAGCCAAGCAACTGGGGAGATGACAAACCAGCAATCAGTCTTTCTTCTTAGGAGTGGCTGTGTAGCACGGGGGGGGGCAGGGGGGGGCAGGGCAGATGTCCAAGTGGAGGCTGGCTGCAGCCATAAGTGTCCTTCCTGGGGGAACGCAGGCAGAGAACCAATGCTCTGGTGTCCAGAGGCCGCCTCTCTGGGGTGTGTCTGCTGGCAGGTGTCAGGCAAGCAGAGGACTGGCCCCTTCTGCCAGGTGAGCTCAGGGCAAGGGCTAGCATGCCACGAGGCAGCCTGTGGGGGCTGATGAATGACTACTAGAACTAGAAGACGGGCAAGGGAAGGCCCTGCAATCAAGCGAAGGGAATAGAGAACCACTGGAAGTAAAGGAGAGGGGGGTGCGAGTTGACCCCGGGGTCACCCTGTTAGCTGTAGGCTTCTGTAAGAGGGGCTTTCCCTGCATGGGTCCCTGCTCTGTGGAACACCTTCCCTTCGGAGATTAGAAATGAGGGGGGGTTTCCTGCTTGAGCAGGGGGCTGGACTAGAAGACCTCCAAGGTCCCTTCCAACGTTGTTATTCTGCCCCAACCCTGTTAGCCCTTCATAAGACCCTGGAGACCCAGCTGTGTTCCTGATTCTTCCCTGCTGGACGCATCAAGGGCCCCGTTTCCTTTCTTTCTAGCTGGCCAAGTACATTGGCTGCTTAGTTATCATTGGTGGGGGGGGAGGGGGGGCTTCCATTGTTTTTGTTTGTTTTAAAACGCTTTAGTGTTTTAATTGTAATACATTTCTTGAATTGTCAGCTGCCCAGAGTCACTGATTGAGATGGGTGGCTACAGAAATTGAATGAATAAACAAAGAGCCCGGGAATGGCTCACTGCCAGCTTGGATCCAGGACTCCTCGGGCATCCGGGCACCAGCAGCTTATTCTGCCAGTAGGTTTATGCCCTGTTTTAAACCCCCAGCAGGAGTGCAGAAGAAGTGGGGGAGGCAGTGGAGGAGAGCCCCTGGCCCAACGCCCGCCCCTAGCAAAAGCCCCCTCACCCTGTTTGTGCTTGCTTGCTGCTCTCAGCCATCTGGGCTGACAGGAGGGTGAGACTGGTGTGTGTGTGTGTGTGTTTGTGTGTGTGTGTGTGTGTGTGAAGGTGACCAAATATGTCCTGGTGAGTCTGGCAGCTGTGGAGAATGGGCTCCATCAGGGATCTTTCTCACAAAGAGCTCACGGCCAGGCCTGCTAGCAGTTCGACATTCCTCCACCCGGTGTCTGATGTTGCCAGCACTCTCCCTGCCAAGCTCGGGATTTCACAGCAGTGGGGGGGCGGGGGCCCCAATTTGCATGTCAGAGGGAGAGCGAAGAGTGAAGGGCTCAGGGTGCCTTACAACAGCGCTGGTCATAGAGTTAGGGTGAGGCTTGGCTAATAATGCTGTGGGGGAGGTCCTGGGTCTCATCGAGAGCTTCCTAGTCCTGAGATACCTCTTAGGCCTGGGGTAGGACAGCGAAGTCTCCAGGGCGCCCACAGCCCTTTTAATTCCCATCCTTGGTTATAGCGGTTCTGCTTTCTGCGCCAAAAGGACGGCACTGATTCGGATCCAGTGTCCAGTTGATAAGAGCCACCACTGCCCACTCCTTCCCTTATAGGCAATCTCGGTCCGCTGGCCGCTGGCTCTCTCTCTCTCCTCTCGGACCAAGCCTCGGTCTGGGCTCCTTCCCGGGTTTCGGGAGCTTCCAGAAGCCTCCCATCTGAGCCGGCCTAAGGGCGCCTGGCTTGGCGGCTGGAAGACGCATCCTCTCCCTCCTTTCAGCACCCCGGAGAGCTCCGCTCCCTCCCCGGCAGAGGAAGGCCCAGCTCTGCTCTTAGAGCCCTGCGGAGCGCTTCCCCCGGCCCGGCCTTTCCTTGGGGAGCCGCCCGCCCCCTTCGCTCCTGCGGCCCCACTTTTGGTCACAGCTCCAATATCTCGAGGAGCCACAACCGTCAACCTCGGAGCATCGGCGCGCCCCAAAGGCAATCCCTCTAGGGCTTCGTGGAAACAGCCGCGCATTTTCTCTGGCGCCGCCTGGAAGCCCCCCTGCTCTCCTTTTCCTCGGGGTCTTCGCTTCCAGGTTGCTTCCAGGATCGGCCAAGTGCCGCGAAGCCGAAAAGGTGGGAGAAAGTGGCGAGCAGGTAGCAGTGGTGTATATAAGGGTGACATTTAGACCGGATGAAGCGAGAGGGAAAAGTTGGCTCAGTTTCCCCCCCCCCCCCCCCCATTGCACCAGGCAGTTCTTGTTTTGCTCCTCTAGGAAGTGGTGAATCATAAGCCCACCCCACCCCCACTCCGCCCCCACCCGCCTTGTGCGCCTCAGCTGTTATCAGCCGCCCGTCCTCCGCCACTCGGGGCGGGAGGGAGAAACAAAACCCACTGCAAGGAGTGGGGGCGATTGGCTCCAAGCCCAAAGGAGGCAGGTATGGGGCGCCCTCCCCCAGCAACGCGTTTTCAGCTCACTGCAGGTACTGGGTGGGGGCGGCGGCTGGAAGAGGAAGCGGGATGAGTCACGGATAATGAAGGTTTGCAAAGGAGAAGATGTTTTTCCGGCAGTCTTGGGCGCGTGCCCCCTTGGAGAGCGCGCGCCAGGACAGGAGATGGCTCGGAGAAACGGCAAAGAGGACCCAAAGTTTCGAAGAGCGCTCAAAAGGCCGAAGCAGATGCCCAAGTGACGCCTTCGCTCCTCCTCCCCCCTCCGCTCCCTTGGAAGCTCACGCCCCTCCCCGTGCACGCAGCCCCCCTCCCAGACCGCCTGTCCTGGGCCCAGAAATGGACTGAGATGTCGCCTCTGCCAGAGAGGAGGCCCTGGGGCTTTGGGGGGGGGGCAGTGAAGGAGGGCCGCCTCTCTGCTTTTTGCTCTGAAGGCCACAGGGTGGGTCTGGCCCTCTTCCGCCCCACCCATCCCGGTGTGTGGCTGCGTTGTAGCTGGTGGCCGCTCCCTCTCCGCCGCCGGTCATCGTATTCGTGGTCGCCCGCCTCCCCCTCCTCCCGCTCCCGGATCCGCTGACGCAGTAAACGGCTGCAGAGAATGAGTCATGGAGCTCGCAGAGCGTGGCGAAGACCCGCCGTGCTAAATTTAGTGCAACAGATCGCCGGAGAGGGGCTTTAAAGGAGCGTCCAGCATAGAGATACAGCCAAGCAACTGCGGGGGGCGGGGGGCAGAGGAGGGGCAGGTGCCCCGACGCTTCTTCTTCAAAAAGGATCATTGAGCGGGTGGATCCCAAAGATTCTGCCAGGGCTTTTATGGATCCTCAGATGGGGGGGGTGTCACTACGGGGAACGACCATTCCTTTCCCGTCTGAACATGATCCTTTGGGGCTCCCAAGACAGCCGGATCAGTTAAGGGATCTAGTCGTACATTGGTTAAGCTGGGCCAGTTTCCATCTTGGTCCTTGGCAGTGGGAATCCAGTTTGTCTTCTCGGCCTTTTGAGGGGTCTTTTGAGGGGTTAGGCATACGAGCTTCTTCTGCCTCATCTCTCACCTCCCTCACCCCACCCTTTCCCCAATTACCCAATATCTTAGCCACATCAGGAAAAGTTAACCATCACTGCCACACAGAAGGAGCACTGGGGACACCGGGAAATCAGCTCCGGTCTTAAATACAATTTCCCAGCTCTGGAAACGGGTGGAGGGAGCGAGGGAGGGAGGGAGGGAGGGAGGGGGGGAGGGAGGGAGGGGGAGCACTTCTGAGCGAGTTGTCTTAAAGGCCACCCAGACCACCAGACAGCCAGTTCCATGGTCACAGGTGGTGCAGGGTAAGGAAGAGCTTCTCTTTATTTGCCTTGAATTCCCCCCTATGGAAACCGCTGCCTGCCCCCCCCCTCTTGGTAAGTAGGCCCTTCCACCTGACTGGGCAGAATCCCCTCCCGATCGCATCCCTTGCCCTCCCTTCAAAGAGGGTGGCGTTCATCCCAGCCCTTCTTGCCCCAAACAGCCTTTCTCCCTCCCACTTCCCCACCCTCTCGATCATCTTTCTGGGGGTTCCAGGAGGAGTTTATCAGGGGAGGGAGGGGCCTGGGGGTCAAGACTGAGCCAGGAGCTTCTGAACCAGGAAGGAGGGAGATTGGAGCTCCAGCCCCTGGCCCTGCTTTCTGGAGAGAACTTTGTGTTGGGAGAGATAATGCAATGGAGGCCCAAGGGGGAAAAAAACGGCACCCCTCCCAGTCCCCCAAATCCATGTCGGTTTAACAGGAAGCCATGGAGTTTGACCTCCTGCTGTCCTCTGGTGGGAGTCTGTCCAACATCCCCAAAGTTCCCCCTGGAAGGTTCTGGAGCTCAGGAGCTACGCACCCACCCCACCCCCATGTCTTTTCATCCTTCCTTCTGAGGAGGGGGCAGTGAGAAGCGGGCAATGGGCGCTGCTGCTCTTAGAGGTTTCACTCCAGGTGGAAGAACTGAGCTGTGCCCCTCCTGCAGCCTCAAAGGGGGCAGGGAGCTGGCAGACAAGCTCCGGCAGCCAGTCAGGGGGTTGGTCAGTCCCAATTCTGCTGGGGCAGGGCTGCCCTTATGGCCCCTTGGCCTGTCTCACAAGAGCTGCCGTCTTGCAGGATTTAATGTCCTCCCTCCACCCGTGGGAAGAAGCTGGGACAGAGAGCTGCACTGCTAGCAAGGATTCTGGGAAAAGCAGGGGACACACGCACGCGCACGCACACGCACACACACGCACACCTCTTTGACCAAAGGAGGGGCCTCCTTCTCCCTTGGCTTATCTAGGAGCAACACCTTCAGCCCACTGAGCACAAAGGTGGTGATGGGGGGGGAGACCCTAGCCTTGGTCCAAGGGCCTGCAGCCAAGGCCTTGCCTGCTGAAGCCACACACACACACAAACACACGCTGACGAAGACTTCTTGAACAAGGGTTCAGGCTTCCAGGCTCTGCAGCTTCTCACATAAGCCTGGGAGAATTTGGGGTGGCCTGAAGAACGGGGGGGGGGGGGGATGCCTGCAATCTCTGTTTCTGGTCAGGGAGCCAAATGTTCTGTGACCATAAAAAAGGGGGGGGGCTGTTTGGCCCAGCCAAGGCAGCCAGATGGGGACGTCCAGCTGGTTCCAATGAAGCCCAGCCTATCTCCCCAGCCCATGAAGGGGCAGAAACGGAGAGCTGGCAGAGGTTCTGATGGCAGGCAGCATTTATACAGCTGCTGGCTGCCTGCTTGCGAGAGCCTTACTCTCCCCAATTTCCTTTAAGAGTTTCCTTGGAACGGGGATGGGGAGAGGATTCCTCTGGAGGGTCTATTACGGCGCCAGAGGCAGCAGGGGGATATGCAGCCTCCTGTACAGAATCGGGTGAAGCAGAACACCCAGGAGACGGAAGACAGCAGAGAGAGTGGCTGAGTAGGGTGGCACCTCATGGGTATAATAAGGAGGATCTGAGGTGGGATGGCACGATTGATTGACTGATTGATTGAGAGAAAAACAAAGAGGCTGGGAAAGAGTTCCATTGATGGGCTTACGGTATCTTATCCCGGCACAGTCCCAGTTTTTTTGGCCAGTTACTTCTTCAACCACAACTGGCCTTTTAAAATGCTTGCTGGTTGGAGTGACAGATGAGGGCATCTTCTCCAAGCCCTGGAAGGTGATAGGGGAGGGGGAGCTCTTCCCCAGGAAGAGCTTGGGTGGCCCTCAGCCTCTCACCAGGCTGCTATGGGGAGAAAGTGGGGAGGAAGAGAAAAAGCAGATATTTTCTTTCAGTTGGACTCCTGGCTCAGGCCTCTCAGCCCCGTCTTCACTTTGGGGTTTATCTGGGAAGAGACTAACAAGCCCGTTCGATGCTAGCTTCCCCATTTCCCTTTCAAAAACTGCCCTGGGTGCAAAACGAGGGAGGCAAGTTGGAGGGGAGCATTTCCAAGCACCCAGCAATTAAACTGCCTGGCTTCCAATTTTTCTGCCAACATTACAGTTGAAGGGAGGCGCTTGACCAATCCTTCGAGGGATTTGGGAAACCTCCCTCAGTTGGGTCTCATTTTGGCAGGCCCAAGTTCAGGATGGGGCCCTCTTGGTCACGGAACGGTTTGTATCGCTGCTTGTCACCCTCGGTTTACCAGGGGGAAGCTGCACACGGCAACAATAGAAGACGCTTGAAATATAAGGGGAGGAGTGGAAGGGCCCAGAATAGCATGGAGTTGGATGCCAGTGGGGGAGGAGGCCGAGGATGAGCACAAATTCCCTGACCGAAAGGGTTGCTACAGAAAGTGAGGAGGAGAGAAGGGCCGCCCCATGTGCAGAGGGGGCAGAGGGGGCAGAGGAGGCCGCCAGAAACAGTGAGGAACCTGTGAGGCAGAAGAAGTGGAGGCAGTCAGGAATAAAAGTTGCACCCATTTGGAAGGGAGTGCATGGGGGGGGGGGGGGGCTGAATAAGGAGCCTTACAAAGCTGTGGATGAAAATCAAGGTGATGAAATTTGGAATAAAACCAAAGTAAGGAAGTTTGCTGGAAGGAGTATTTCAGAGGTTAGCAAAGGAAAGAGTGGATTAATGTTACTCAAACAGATAAACAAACAAACAGCTGGCATTCAGTATTTTTAATAGGATTAATGTTAGCTTCCAGAAAAGGAGTCATGAAAACAAAAACCTAAATACTGTGAGAATATTGAGAAGGGTGAAGCCTGCAGCGTAACTGGAGAAATGTTAAAATCGGGAGACGGGTTGCTTTTGGCTGCACAGCTGGGTCAACGTATCTGCAAAGGCTGGAACTGTGTGGGACACTTCCGGTTCTTTTACCAAGTGCAAAAGGTAACAAGAGTGAACGTAAACGAAGCCGCATTTTGAGGACTGGCGGAGAATAAACGTCTGAGAATAAACAGTTCACCAAGCAAATGTTTTGGGAATGGGCGGGCAATGGAAGCCAAGGAGAAGTTGGTTCTCTTCTGAACGTAAATACACTGATACGGTCTCTGTGGGAGGAACCGCTGTGGAGAGGATTGAGGGGGCATCAACTGGGGGTGCGGGTGGGCCCGGAGCTTTGGGCATGGAGGGCACGGAGCCGCAGAAGGGCAGATTGGAACCGGGGGGGACCGTGGGCCACCCTGCCAGGCAGGAACAGGGGACACCCCCGTCTCCCTTGAAACTCCCCCAGAAAGGATACCCATTAATCCCGAGGCAGATGTTCCAGATGCGAATGTGTGTGGTGGCCAGAGAACCTGAATGATCTGCCCTGCTGGTTACGTTGAGACACGTGGATTGAGAAGGTCAAAGGGCAGCTGCATCCAAGCTGAACAAATACTTGTGAATCAGACGCACATGAAAAACTAGCACAAAGAGACGCACTAGTTGGCTTTGGCAGAAGGCTCACGAAAGGCGCCAAAGGGGGGGGGGGAAGACGGAGGGTAGCAAAGGCCGAGGGGCAGGGAGTTGGCGGCTGGTTGCAGGGAACGAGGGAAGAAACGAGGAGGCTGCAGACCTGAAGGGAAGCAGGGAGGCAGGGCCGGTCCCTTCCTCTCAGCCCAACCCGCCTCGCAGGGCCTCCACGATTGCTGTGGGGACAAAGGAGGAGGAAGGAGCACTGTGTGTGTGTTTTCTGCTCTGGGCTATTTATAAAAGATAATCCAGGCAGGATACTAATAAATAAATTGAAGTCCTGATTTATAAAAGCTTCTGCCCACCGTTACTGTAGTGCACCAGGAGAAGCAGAAGGGGTGAGGGAGGGGGCCCCTCCTCCTGTGAGACCGGGAAAGGAAGCCAGGAGGGTCCCAAAGCAACCAGCCAGAGGAGGAGGAGGAGGAGGAGGAGAGGGAGAAGAAGAAGAGGAAGAAGGAGGAGGAAGAGAAGAAGAGAAGAAGAGAGAAGAGGAGGAGGAAGAGGAGGGAAGCTGCAGTAGGTGTGGAACCAAGGCTTCCAAAGGAGGCTTAAAGAACAGGAGAGAAATTGGGAATTGGGGAGGGGGGGGCTGGCAGAAACCAGCAGGGCAACCAGACTGGGCCGTATCTCCCTTCTCCTCAGGTGTTCAGGTGTTTCTTCTGCCTTTTCTGCAGAATCCCTCAAAAGAGGCCGCAGCCCCTTTCCTCCCGATGAGGCATTTGGGGGTGGAGCTTCCGGCCACTGTAGGACCCCCCCCCCTCTTTTGCCCCATTGTCTGTCCTAAGGGAAGCCAAAGGAGACATTCGCAGGGCCCAGAAGGTCTGCAAATCTACTTCACAGGCCGCCTGCGTCTGCTTCCCTTTTGTCCCCAGCCGAATTTCCAGCCCTGCCACCTGGCTGCCCCACCCCACCTCTGGAAGAGAACTGGCCCTATGGGGCAGGCCCCGAATAGGCCACCCCAGAGAATTAGACAGAGAGGCTGCAGCTGTGCTTGAAGCCCCCACCCCCCATAAATGGCCTCCGGAGGGCTCTCCGAAGAATGAACGAGGGGGGCTCCTGAGCTATGAGGGAGGGGGGTGCCAATGCCCCCTCCGCATCCCCAGAGGTCGGACTAAGGGGCAAGGATGGGAAGAAGGCTGCTGGGGGAGGCAGGCTGGGGGAGGGAGGGGCAAAGCCCAGGTGGAAGTGAAAGAATTTGCATCAAGAGGCTTCTCCTGACGCTGCACAAGGCTCACGTTGAACATGATGCTCGGGAAAACTGGGCAGGAGGCCCAGCGATAGGACATGGCGACCTTGTGCCACCCTCCCTCCCTCCCTCCTCACATGGCCACATTGACTGTTGCCAGGAGCACCGACTACGTCAGCCCCGTTGCCAGGCTCCCTCGCCGCAGCCATGTGGCTGTTGCCAGGGAGGGCAGCAGAAGCAGCTGTGTCCCTGGGGGGGGGGGCAGCAGAAGCAGCTGTTTCCTTTGGGGTTGCACCCTCAACCTGGATGTAGCCTTGGGCTGCTGCTCTGCTGCCCGCTGTGGTGGACAAAGGGCCGGCCTTGGGGGTGTGCTCCAACGGTGGGACTGCTGTTTAGTTTAGTTTAAATTTATTTATAGGCCGCCCTTTTCCCTAGGGGGACTCAGGGCAGCTTACAACATAAGCTGTGCTTAGAGGGAGGGTGGCTGTACCTGGGCATTTTGTGTAACCCAGGCCAAAGGGATGGGGGCTGTGAGTGTGAGACGTTGTGTTAGAGTGGGCCGTTGTGCCCCCTGGCTGCCTTCCTAGCCCCTGTACTTAGGGGGGAAACTGGCAGTTGAGGTTTCGGCCTTTGGTTTTGGGGACAGGCTGGTCTGGGTCTACTAGAGTCCAGGAGTTGATGGCTTCCTTCGGGTAGTCTCTCAGCCCTGACGCCCATCGGCCCTTTCACCTGGAGCAACCGTGACCTGGACAAGGCCCATCGCCCCTTCCTCATGCCCACACTATCCCCTGAGGCCATCCACCTCTGCATCGTGCCACCATCTGGGTGGTGAGCCCCAGGTGCTTCTTGTTTTTCAACCACCCGGCAGGGAAGACCACCAAGGGCCTCATCCCCCAGTGGCCACAAGCAGCACCTCAGCCCCTTGGCCCAACTGATCCTGAACGGCCCCTGGCCAACCCTGGGCAGCTCCTGGGTCTCTGCAGAGGCCACTCACGGAAGAGAAGGGCAAGAGGGGGATGGATGGTCGCAGCCCTGCAGGGTGGCATTCAGAGAAGCCAAGCGCTTTTCCTCCTCGTCCGTGGCCCCCTGTGGGCTGCTCTCCACTCCAGCAGTCTTGCTTAAGGGGGAGGGGCTAATCCTACTGCAAGGGCTCCTTGCTGGCGCTGTGGCACAATGCGGGGCCAGCACCACCACCCACATCCCCCCACGGCTCCCCTCCACTTGCCGACCATCAGGGATTTATTCTTCTGGCGGGCTCCCTCTCAGGAAGTGGTGGGGCGCTCTCTCAGAGGGCCCCCCCCCCGCCTGCAGCGGGAGCAGCTCTTGGTAGAGGACCTACGGCCGAGCGGTCCTCCTCCTGCGAACCACAGGTGGAAAGCTTGGCCAATGCCAAGCTGGGGGCTGCGTGGGGCCACAGGGACTCTTGGCTCCCAACACCGTTGACGGGTCTACTGTTAAGAGCGGGAAAGGAACCTCAGCTGGCCCCACATGCAAAGGGCTACCGATTATCTAGCTCTGACTGACGGGAGCCCATTATGCCCAGGGCCTTGGCTCCCAGGGGCACCTCCATGGGCCCAGCCCCTTTGTCCCCTAGAATCAGCCCTTCCTTTCAAGCTCGCTGGGAGGGCAACGCTCCTCCCCACTTGGAGGACCAGGGCGTGTGTGTGTGTGTGTGTGTGTGGTGGTGGGGTCACTGCTTTTTCCATGCTGCCCCTGCAGAATGGCCTCCCACTGGATGGGGAACTCCGGCTGCTGCCCCTCCTGGAGTGTGGAGGACAGAGGTGCACTCGGGTGTTGTTTTAACTGGACTGACATTTTCACTGTGTCTGGATGCCTGTCAAGATGCCAAGGCTCCTGTGGGGCAGAGGTGGGGTATAAATGTAATAAATGTGAGTAAGAGCCGCCAGGGGGGAAGACTCTCCACAGTACTGAGCAGAGGGAGGGAGGGGGGGGAGGGAGGGAGGGAGAGCATCTTCTAGGCCGGTGGGGCTTTAGTGCCCAGGACACAATTTGGGGCCCAGCCCTCTGAAGAGGCCACCCGCCCTCCCCTTCCCACGGGCTGCTCCCTAGGGAAGGGCTGTGGCTGTAGTCCCTGGCGCCGGAGCCAACGGGGGTGGCCGGGGGGAGTCTGCTGGGGCTGCCTCTCCTCTGCCCGGATGGCCTGTGTGGCCCACCTGAGAGGACGGATTGGGCTTGTCGGAAAGGCAGGGGAGGCCCACGGCGGACAAAGCGGGCTCGGGAAGGGAGCGGGCCCTCTGCCCTTCAGATGTCGGCCTCCAGCAGGTACTGCTCAGTGTAGTCCTTCGCCAGCTCCAGGCCCAGGGCCTCCTGGCAGAAGGCGGCCATCTCCAGCCACAGCTGGGGCTCCAGGAACAGCTGGCACATGACGCCGCCCCGCAGGGTGGGCACCTGGAGGCGCAGGTGGTGGACCAGCTGGCTCTTCAGGTGGGCCGGGTTGCGGCCAAAGGCGTCAATGTTCAGGTAGTGCCAGTCCTTGCCCAGAGGGATGGAGAAGGGCTGGGTGCTCAGGGTGGCCACGGTCGGGCGGGCCTTCTGGTCGACCACCCAGCGGAGGCTCTTCTTCTGCAGGACCCCGAGGTTGCTCCGGGTGGCCTTGAAGGGCTGCCAGTCCTGGATGATGGTCTGGTTCGGCAGGACTTCGCTCCGGAAAGCCTCCTTCAGCACGACCTCCGGCACCTCCTTCTCCAGGAGCAGCTCCGAAGGCTCAGGGCTGAAGCCCCCCTCGGCCAGCACCGCAGCGTCCAAGCGAGAGAGCACCTCCGGGGCCTGGAAGCGCACCAGGAGGATCCCCTGGAAGGGCAGGAGGGTTTTTCAAGGGAAGAGCCATTGGCTGCCGGGGGCATCTCTGGTAGGCGGCCCTTCCCTGGTGCTGGCATCCTGCCCGGGGAGGCCCCTGGGGTCGGCCCTGCTTCCTCGGGCCACAGGGGAGTCCAGACACACGGGGACCCCCTTTCCCCAGGCACTTCTGCTTTGGCCGGACCCCCATTTGCTTCTGTGCCTCCAGGCAGCTTAGAAATGGCACGGGTGGGGGGGGGTTGGAGGGGACGGGAGGGGCTTTTCCTGGAAGCCAGGTCTGCAGGGAAGGCAACTGGGTGGGGAGGGCTTCCTGGGCAGCCAGTGGATTGGCCCCAAATGGGTGTTGGGGGCCTTTACTAGAGGAATGGGAAGAAGGGGGCGAAGAGACATGGGCCCAGCCACAAGGAAGGAGCTTCCTGGCAGGAGGGGCGACTGAGAAGCCGGGCGGCCATGGAGGTGGGCTTGGCCAGCAGCTGTGCCCCTCCCTCCTGCGCCTGGGAAGGGTCTTGGGCTGAGGAACTGAATCCCCTGCTTCTAGGATGCGGCCAAAGGGTTTTAGGGGGATTGTGCCCATTTTGAGGAAAGTCTCAAGGGAACTGCCGTTGCTCCTGCAGCAGCAGGCGCTGTCCCTCCCCCTGATGGCCTCCCCTCCCCCCTGCACCCCAAGGCCAAGAGGCTGCCCTTGTTTTGGAATCTCTGGTCCAGAAGGAGCCAGGATGGGACTCATCCACAGGAATTCGGCCGACCTCTCCTTGGGCGGAGGCCCTTTTGCTCCAGGGGTCTCCTCCTCGCCTGGGGCCCAACAGAGACCTCAGCCTCCTCCCCAAAGAGCATCAGGCGGCAGGCCCAGGCATGCATCCCGTGGCCCTGGCAGTGCCCCCAGCCTGGGCTGAAGGGCGGAGTCCTTGGCCTTAGCTTGCCAGGCTGCCATCGGCCTCTCTCCCGGAGAGAGGCCCAGCTGGTCCAGGAACACAGCCCCTTGGTCTACCTGGTCCTGCCCCCCCCCAGGAGGGCCAGGTGGTCCCAGAGCCCATTCACCTGTTTTGCAATGATGCGATACTTCCTCAAGTCTTTGGGGCCCAGCTTGTCGTCCCGGGTCAGGCGGGACACTTTGACTTCTGGATGCTTCTCCTTCACCATGGCAGAGCAGAACCGCTGCAAGACCCCGGCCACACCTTTGCCACGCTCCCAGGGTGCCACGCGCAGCCCCTCCACCAGGGCAGTCTCCCCCGCATCAATGATGTAGACAGACTGGAGGCCTATCTGGGAGGGGGACAGCGGGGTGGGGGGGAGCGGGAGTTAACTCCCAAGGGGTCCGATAGGTGGAGCAAGCGCTGGAGGGGGGGTCCTGGCCCCACATGACATGGGGCCACTGAGGATCCAAACTCCACCAGCCCCACTGCACTCCTCCAAGGAAGCCCCCTCCCGCAGGTTCCTTGGTGGGGACCAGAGCCTCACCTGACGCCCACGGGAGCCATCCAGTGAACAGGCAGCTGCTGAAGGGGAGGGGGAGGGGCTTCTCTTCAGGCTCCTCCTCCTCCAGCTCATGAAGGGAGGGGGCCTGGGGAGTCCCTGCCATGGCCTGAGTGTTCCTTCCCGAAGGCTTCGGTTGCGGGAGGGGGGTGTTTCACCAAGCGTGGCATATTCAGCAAAGCGAAAGGCCCCCCAGGAAGCATTTTCTGCTCCAGGAGTGGCTCTTCTTCCATTGTGAAGAACACAAAAAGGGAGGGAGGGCACAGCTAGCCCGATCTGGCCCCCAGCCAAATGCCTCTGTGGCCACGTGTGTTTATAAGCTGTAATTGGGACCATTGTTTGACACAGGATGCGGGCACAAGGACGGGCAAGGCCCTGCCCCCCCCTTTGGCTCAGGGGCTGCTTCCCCATTTGGTCAGTTGCCCTTGTAAGGCCAGGTCGCCTGTCTGGACTCTGGGCCTCTCTTGAAGGCAGAAAGATGCAGCAGTGGCCCTTGAAGGCTGGGGGGCTGGAAATCCCGGGACCACCCCCTTGGGCAGGCAAAGGCCCCATGTCCTCCTCTCTGGGAAAGGGGCCAAGGGCCTTCCTTCCAGTGAACCACGTTGCTCCCCACCAGCCTCTTCCCCACCCACCACCCACCACCCACCCGTGGCAAAGGGGCTGGCTGCCCGGCTACCCTTCCACTCGGGAAGGCTGGAGAAGAGCCAGCACAGCTTGGCATGGGCCCTTACCACCACGCCGTTCTTCTTGACCAGCACAACGGTGCGATTCGGCTCATGGATCCAGGCATGATAGCGGCTTGGGAGGTAGTCGAGGCCTCCGTAGATCCCCTTGGAGATGGCGAGGATCTCCTCAAAATCTCTTTCTGTGGCGATGGCGAATTCCAGCTGCGAGTCGGCTGAACTTTCCAACTTCATGGCTCGCACAGACAGCGGCGGCTGCAGGGACACAGATTTCCGTCAAGGACCCCGGAAGGGCCATGGAGGGGGGTCCCCCAGCCCTCCCCGAGCGGCACATCCGGCCTCCAGTAGGGTGCAGGGCACACAGGCTGGTGACAGCCTCCCTTGGGTGGGATGGAAAATGAGGGTGGGTGGGGAGAAGAGGAACTGGGGGTGGGCGTAGGCCCAGCAAGAGAAGGTGGTTCCAGGATCCCCGGCCAGTCATTTGCTCGTCTCTGTCTGGCTGGTCCTTCCTGTTTCCCGTAGGTTTCAGCAGAAGTCCCGCTTGGCCCCCTACGACCAGGTGGGGAGGGAGACACGTCATCACCACACAGGTTGTGCCTTGGGGAAAAGGCAGCCTGGGATCTTGAGGAAGCCTGCAGATCCATCCTTACATCCAGTCAGATCCAGGGACTTTCTCACATTCAAAGCTTAAGCAAAAAGTATTTTTGTTGCAGCCACCCTCTCAAAGGGAGAGCAAGAACCAACGGCTTTCAGAGGCGCCCACGGAAGCCCTCCCTGCCTGGAGGCTGCTGAACAAAATGCCAACGTGGAACCAAGAGACCCACCTGGTGGGCTGGAAGGCACGGCTTGACCAAAGATGGATGCAACCAAAGTCCTCCCTTCCCACCCCAGA
The DNA here is from genome assembly GCF_009769535.1 of Thamnophis elegans. Lineage (NCBI taxonomy): Eukaryota > Metazoa > Chordata > Lepidosauria > Squamata > Natricidae > Thamnophis > Thamnophis elegans. The sequence goes on from NC_045558.1 coordinate 144,222,411, forward strand.
GGCCGGCAGAGGCCTTCAGCCCAATGCCCTTGACGCGACCTCTGCCCTCCTATTTTGCCACCATTTTCTCCTGGAGCCCCTCAGTGAAAACCCTCTTAAGACTGGAATGGAAATCCAGCCTCACCTCCCTCAGCCCAGGTTGAGTTCCCCGAGTAAACTGCCCCAGAGTTCTTGCCTGACCAAATTGGTGTGGGCAGGGGGGGGCATTGCTTCCCTCTTTCCCATTTCCCTGCATTCTCTCTCTCTCTCTCTCTCACACACACACACACACACACACACACACACACGGGCGCGCGGGGGGGGGGCCCTCCAACGGCCTCGTTCCTGCCGGTCAGGTGATGAGCCTTAGAAACAGAAAAGGCACCAAGGGGGAACGCAGCAGCCGTCGCCCTTCCTTGGGGAAACCTGCAGGGCGGAGCTGAGGGCCGAGGAGACCCCCGGACGAGGCACTGCTTCAGTCACCCCTCCTTCCCACGCCAAGTCTTCTGCTCGGCCTTTGGCAGCGGAACGAGCCCCACGGGATTGGGGCCGGAGGGAGACGTTCCCTTTCCACGGAAAGCCCCCGGAGAGTGAACGGGAGGCGAGGAGAAAGCCAACTCGCCCCCCCCCGCCCCCCAATCCCCGCCGCCGAGGCCTTTCTCGGTTGGAGGAACTGCCGGCTGCAGCCAACTTCCACTTCGGCTCCGGCGGCTGAAAGAAGCGAGCGGGACGCCGGCCGCGCCAGCGCCTCCCGCCGACCCCCCCGCCCCGGCAGCCCGCAACTGCCTCCCCCGACACCCGCCGACGCCGACAGGCCGATGCAGGGAAGGGTGGCCAATACCTGCGGAAGCGCAGAAGGGCAGCGAAAACCTGGAGCCGATGGCGCACCTGCCAGGGAGCTCTGGCCGCTGCGGTCTGGCGTCGGTCGGATGGCCGGGCGGTCCCTCTCCGCCGAAAGACCTTGCCGTCTCCCAGGAAGGATGGAGATAAGCTCCCCCCATCCCTCTGCCCCGCCCACCAGCGGTGGGGGGCGACCAGTCCCCCCCTCTCGCGCGCTCTTACGTCAGTGTTGGGGGAGGAGTGGGCGCGAGAGAGGAGCGTGGGAGGCCGGAGGGGGCAGAGGAGGCTTCTCTCCCCACCGACAGGTGCGGCCACCGCTGCCTTCAAAGCTCCCGAGCGGCGCGGGGACCAGCCACAGGGCTAGGGCGCCCACCGCAGGCAGAGCCAGATGGCCTCCGGCTCTAGGGAGCCAATCTGGGCCAGGAGATCCGGCCTGTCCCCTCTCCCGGCCCTGAAAGAGCCGGAAGTCATCCGAACTGGTGGCCAGGAGCCGGCGCTGGGTGGAAGAGTGGAGGAAGCGGGGAGAAGCCGCTTTCTCCCAGCCCTGGAGCGCAGCAAGGGAACCTGAGCTGAGCGCCAGATTAGATAAGGTTCATCTGCACGGAGCAGCCGGCCCTCTTGAAAGGGGAAGGGGAGATGGGTTGGGTCAGAACCACCTTCCATCTCCCCCCCCCTCTCTCTCGTGAACATTTTGCCAGGGACTCCGTGGCTCACGGAGGGTCCCAACGAGCCATCCTCTGATGGCCAGGGAGCCCCAGAAGAGGCCGAGGAGGAGACTGGCAAGCACAGAAGAGCCGAGGGGGAAACGGGATTAAAATAAAGTGTAGAGAAACGAAGGACAAGGGACACAACAGTCAAGCTTAGAACTGGCGGCGGAGTAGGCATGAAAGGTGGGATAAAAATCGAGCGACGCCATTGAGGGGGTCAATCATCCGCAAAGAAGGAGCGAGAGCCATCAAGGCCTCTGCTAGGGCCGGCGGGACTCCAGCGGGGAGAGCAGCCCGAGGGCCTCCTTCGGATGTCCCAGGTGGCGCCTCTTCCTACAAAAAACCAGACCTGCCGAGCCAGCCAGCCACAGTTGGGCTTGGGAGAAGCAAGGTGGGGGCTTCCGACTTTGGGCTGGGGGCCCCGGGCGAGGCCGGAGAGCCCAGAAAGCCACCGGTGCGTCACCAAAGGGATCAACCCGGACTTCTCACTCCAGGCACCAACGTCCCCACTGGGAGCCCCAAAGGCGAAGGCCCCGCTCGTGCTCTTCAGAAGCGGGAAGAAGGCGGGAGGGGGGAGGCAGAGGGGAAGAGGAGAAGCGCTTCTCGGGGCGAGGGGCGGAGCGGGCACCGAAAGGGCTGGGAGGTCAAGGGACGGACGGAGCGTCATGGAGAAAATGGGTCCACGTGGCCCCCGAGGGTCGATCGTGACTTCGGGACACGGAAACAGGCGATCAATAGCAGAAGAGCCGCCCAGCCCGACCGCCCGTTAAAAGCGAGCCAGCCGGCGGGACTGGGGGAGGACTGGGGCGGGGAGCGGCGCCTCCAACGGGCAGGAGAAGCGCATTTGGGGAGGGGGAACCGGTTCCTCTCGGAAGCGCCCACGGGGGCCTCAGCCTGGCGGTTGGGGGGGGGGGACCGACCACAAGCGCCACTCTTGTTTTCAAGCTCCCGGCCGAGCCCTTCTCCTCCTGGGCAGGAAGGGGGGGATGAAAAGCCTGGGACTCCACGGCCTGGGAAGGCCGACGGACACCCCGGGAGCCACGGAAGGGGGGAGCCTGGCTCTTTGGGGATTGAAGCCGGGGTGGATGCGCGGCTGGCTTCCTTGCGCCGGGGAAGCCGCCGCTCCCCTCTCCAGTCCCAAAGCGCTCACTCTGCCCCACGGCTCCAGAGCTCCCTGGGCGAGGCTGAACGGGCAGAGTCCGCGCCAAGGATGCCCCGACGTCTCGCCTACGGGCAGCCTCCCCCGGCCAAGCTCCCCGCCACTCCCGCGGAGGGAGGGCCACGGCCGAGACCCCTCCCAGCCGCTGGGCAAGGCAGCTGCCCCACCCCCACCCCGCCCACCTCTCGAAGCGCCGTCGGGGTCCCGCAGGGGCTAGTTGGGGGGGGGGGAGGTGGCCGGACTCCGCTCGAGGCCCCCGCGACTCCTGGGCCGCTGCCCGAGCGGGAGGTGCCAGGCCCACAGGGGAGGCTGCCACAGGAGGCTCGCCACCGACCTCGTGGCGCAACGGTAGCGCGTCTGACTCCAGATCAGAAGGCTGCGTGTTCGAATCACGTCGGGGTCAATCTTTTTTTTACTCCGGGCTGCGCTGACCCGCGGGGGGAAGAGGGAGCCTCCGAGCAACGCTGCGGGGTCGGGAAGGAAGCGCCCTCCCGAGTTCAGCTCCATCTGGGCTCTACCGCACTCGAACCTCCCCGCGACGCCCCCTCCCCCACCCGAGAAGGGGGCCTCCCTCCGCGTCCTCCTCCTCCTCCTCTCCCGCTCCCGTTTTTCCCTCCGTCCGTCCGTCTCTTGGTGTTGAAAATGCCGCTCCGGGATTGGTCCGTCGCCATCCCGTCCAAGAACAAAATTCCTGGCCGGGTTTTCGAGGCTCTGATGCCAGCTTGCACTGAACAGCCAGGCCTGCGCGGAAGAAAACCGGCGGGTGGCGCCGTGGCTTAGTTGGTTAAAGCGCCTGTCTAGTAAACAGGAGATCCTGGGTTCGAATCCCAGCGGTGCCTTTTGCCCGCCGCCTTCCCATTTTGCGCGGCGTTCAGCGCTTGGGAATAACGGCCGGCCCCAAGCCCAGCGGAAGGCGGCAGCGGCGGCCCTTCTCCTCGGAGGCCGAACCTTTGCCGTTGCTCCAGATTCAGGCCTTGCAAAGAGGCCGCGGATCCGGGCAGCGTCAGCCGTGAACATCAGGGTAGCAAGCAGGGGCCGCCGAGGGCGAGCTGAGCCCATTGGACGCTCGCAGTTAGCGGGTCAGAGGGAAAACCCCCGAGGGACCATCCACTGCGCCTCCCTTCTGGGCTCCCCGAAATGCGGAGCCAACAGTTAGAACATGCTGCCACCCTGGGGCTGGAAGGGACCTCGGGGACCATCTAGTCTAGCCCCTGCTCAAGGCAGGATGTGTCCCATCCCAGTCCAATGGTTGTCCAGTCTATTCTGGGAAACCTCCAGTGATGGATCAGCCACCACTTTTGGAGGATGGTTCTCACAGTCAGAAATGTTTTCCTAGGTTGGCTCTCCCTTTAATAACCTCCCACCCATCCCTCCCCTTTTCCTGCTCTCTGGGGTGTGGAGAGGAAGCCAGTCCCTTTTTGGTGGTAGCCCCTCAAACCCTGGAAGACCGTAGCCAGGTCCTCCCCAACGGTCCTCTTCTGTTGGCTCCCAGAGGCCCCGGGCTCCTTCAAGCGGCCATCAAGGCTCAGCCTCCGGACCTTGACCCTCTTTCCACGTCTTTTCTGCCCTTTCTCTGGAGCAGCGGTTCTCACCCTGTGGGTCGCTGCCCCTTTGGGGGGGGTCAAAAGACCCTTTCACAGGGGTCGCCCAGGACCACCGGAAAACATACTTCCGGTGGTCTTAGGAACCGAGACAGCGCTCTGTGGTTGGGGGTCACCACCACATGAGGAACTGGGTGAGAGGGCCTAGGGAAGAGGTTGGCAGAGGGAAGGTTGAGAACCGATGCCCTGGAGTCCCGGCGTTTTTTAAATATTGTGATGACCAGATCCGCAGGCAGTTTTCGAAGCGTGGCCTCACTAGTGCAGCGGCAGCATCGCTTCTTGTGCTGGTGATGCGATCCTTGCTCTGTGGATGCAGCCTAGGGTTGCATCGTCTACCTCCAGAGGATGGGAGGGGACGGGAAGGCCTGGAGGAACCTTCTCCTTGGGGTCGCAATGGGTCGGACGTGGCTCAGCGACTAACCAGGATTGCACCGGCCTTTTTTGGCAGCACATCAGTTGCTCCTATTGGCCCACTGGGACTCCTAGATCCCTCTCACACTTACCGCCCTTGAGTCAGGTACCACCTTATACCTGGGCATTGGGTCTAGATTGCCCTGGTCCAATACCTGACTTTTCTCAGCGCTGAGCTGCATTTTGATAAGGCCCAGGGTTCTGTCAAGATCCTACTCAATCTTGAATCTATGTTTTAAAGAGTTAGTAATCCAACACCAACTCGGTGTGGTCTGAAAATTTGATCAGTTCCCCTTCTATCCCCTCATCTAAACCATTTATGAAGATGTTAAAGAGAACTGGGCTCAAGGCGGAAACTTGAGGTTCCCCCTGAATGGTCCCCTCCCTGTAGATATAGTTCCATTAAGGCAGGGGTGTCCAAACCTGGCTGGGGAATTCTGGGAGTTGAAGTCCACAAATCTTAAAAGGTCCCAAGTTTGGACACACCTGCATTAAGGATTCTATGTTGCTGCGGTTGGTCAGCCGCTTAGGAATCCATGCCTATCTCATATTGTTCTACCTTACCAAGAAGCTGCCACCTACTTTGTCAAATGCCTTAGAGAACTCTGCTTGGATGAGGCCCGGCTGACCCGCAGCTTGCCCCCCCCCCCAATTGGCAAGAGGTTTTTTGGTTTAAGCTTCCTGTACCCACTTCTGACAACCCCGTTCCCATTCGACGCAGAAGGCAGACGCGAGGGCCACCAAATGTAAAACTCTTTATTGGGACTGGGGGGCCGAAGAGGGGATCCCCGCCTGAGCAGGGAGGGGCCTCTGGCTCCCTGGCTGGGGAGGGGGTCCCTAAGTGATGAAGAGCTGCTGCGAGGGGTGGAGGCCACAGGTGCCCTTGTGCTCCTCGAAGAGTTGCTGCAGTGCCTGGATGTAGAGGCCGTGGTAGTGGTCCACCTCTTGCGGTTTAGGGTGTGGACGCAAAGGGACGTGGATCGGCTTCCCCACTGCAGAGGAGGAAGAAAATGTGTCTCTGTGTGTGTGTGTGTGAGAGAGAGAGAGGGAGAGAGAAAGGGCAACGGAAGGCTGGCCCTTCCCGGCCAATGCAGGCTGCCCTCCCACAGCCCGGGGGTGGAGGTGGAGGTGGGGGGGGGCAGGGGAAGATCCCAGGCTCACCCACAACCGTGATGGGGGAGGGCTGGGGCAGGAGCCCCCAGCAGCGGCTGAAAAAGAGGCTGCGCCCCACGAAAAGGCAGGGAGCGAAGCCGACCAGCTGCTTGAAGCGAAGCTGGAGACGGCGGAGGCGGCTGCCCTCGGGGAACTGCACCTGCCGGAAAATGTCATTCTCTCCGAAGGAGAAAACGGGGACGAGGTCTGCCCTGGAAACAGAAATGGGGAGGTTCTGCACGGGAGACAGGAGGCCCCACCAGCCCCCCCGGTGGGGCTCTGCACGGTGGCCTCGCTCGGCCGAGAGCTTCAGACGAGTGTTGCCGAAGGCCGGCGAGGCCTCTTCCACCGACAGGTGAGGAAGTTGGGGACCCCCAACATGTGCCCCCAACATGTGCCCATTCTAAAAGCCCCCCCTCCCTTGTTCCTGCCACGGCTGCAGTGAGACCCTCACCCGTGCTGCAGTGCAAGCCGCACGAAGCCTCGCCTGCCCGAGAGATGCACCCGCTGCTCGCCCGGGTTACAGTCCAGGGACTCTGTGGCGCCTCCCACCACGATGACCACTGCGTGTCCCGGCCCCGCTTGGAGCAGGAAGTCCAGGGACTTCTTGCTGACTGGCACCATCCCTGGAAGGGCACAAGGACGGTGGGAGGAGAGACCCAAGTTTGAAGGAGGGGAAAGGGCCTTCACTGCATAAGTCTAGTGTGCCTTCGCACGGGGGCTGCATTCCTGCCTGAGCCACCTGGAGCCTTCTTTGCCTTCTGCCTCCCAGCTCAGGGGGCTGCTGACCCCTCCCCTCCCCTCCCCACCAAGGAGATTCCCGCTTAGTCGGTCTTCCAAGGACAGACAGATCCTAGGTGGAGGGCGGATCCTCCCTTATCTTAACTTGGGGCTGTGTCCGAAACCCTCCAAAGGGAGGGTCAGTGCAGCAGCCTCCACCCACCCCCCAAACCTCCCAAGCCTCAGAATGCCAGGAGGGAGGAGCCCCTTGAAGGCTTCCAGGATGTGGGCCCAGAAACCAGGCTGGAGAGGAAAGGTTTCTCACCTGCGCTCATCATGTACTCGCGATAGACGGGCAGGTAGAAGAGGCCGGCGAGGAGGGCCAGGCTGGAGCTGAGGCCGGGAAAGACCTGGGAGAAGCCACACGCCTCCGTGGCGAAGGCAGAAAAGGCCCCCGCACAGATGATGCCATGGGGGTGGGAGCCCAGGACGTAATTCCTGGTGGGGGGCAGCTCGGCCGTCTTCACTAGCTGGGGAGAAGAGAGCAGGGGGAGAAGAGGACAGCGGTGGGGCGGCCTTCCCTTTTCCACACTGGTGACCAGCGGCCCAAGGGCAGAGCAGGCCTCAGGGCAAGTGGCAATGGGTTCCACAGGCTAACCGTCCTACCCAAAGAGCTGCAGAGCCTTAATTCGCTCCCCATTTTCCAAGGCATTGAGAAGCTGGGCCGGGGACCCTTTCTCCCCCCTCATCTGTGCGGCTGTCTGGGGCGGGTTTTCAGCTGCGGCCTTTCCTGGTGCCCTCCTGCCCCACCAGTGACCCCTCTCGGGCTTTCAGGCACTGGCCAAGGGCAGGCCGGCCCCTTTAACTGGGCCCAGCGGGAAGCAGCTCTTTTGGGGGGCTGTAGGCTGCCTTCGAAGGAGACCGGCTGCTGCGCCTCCTACCTTGATGGGGAAATAGTCCCTGTGCAGCTCCCAGAGCTTCCAGCACCTGAACCACTCGCTGCGACGGCCTCCTGGCAGGACAAGCACAACAACCAAGGATGGGCGACTGGCCCTTCGCGGGAGGAGCGGGGCTGGCCCCCCACAAGTCCCAACCCCCAACGCTGGGCTCCGGAGGGAAGGCTGGGGTTTGCTGGACCAGCGGGGCGATCAGATCCCGCTTCCCCGGACACACGGACACACAGCTGCCGGGCTAAACGTCCACGCAGACCAGGCAAGAGGGCAGCACGGTTTAGTAGGCCCGAAGACCATGGTTCTTCCCTTGCCCCTCCTCCCCGGCCCAGCTCCACAACCGTATCCCATGGGAAAGGGGGGGGGGAGAGAGTAGCCCCCTCAGGGAGACCCAGCAAGAGCCCCCGTCTCGCTGCAGGAGGATCAGGAAGACGCCTGGCAGCTCGAAGCTCAGTTGGGCGGCCCTGGGCATCCCGGGGAGGAAAGAGATGGGACCGACGGGCACCTTGAGTGGGGGTCTCCCAGTCCACAATCCACCAGGCGAAGTAGAGGACGCTCAGGGACCAGAAGGAGGTGAAGAGCAGGTAGATGAGAAGCAGGGAGAAGAAGAGGCCTGGTTGTGGGGGGGGGGGGGGGGAGAGGGCAGGTGTCACGTGGGCCCCTTGCCCCCCACTGGCTCTTTCCCGGAGGGGAGAGGAAGCCTGAGGACCCAGGCCCTTTGCCCCGAGGGCTGCCCTCCTCCTCCCCCCCCCAAAGGAAGGGGGCTCCCCCACACCCTCCTACCGAAGAAGAGGAAGGTGAGTACCCACTGCAGGACGCTGAGGGCCTCCAGCTGCTTGCGCAGGATCATCTTCTCTGGCCGACCTGTGGCAGGAGGCAAAAGCGCCCACCGGTCACAGAGCAGCCCCCACGCGCCCCTTGATCCGGGGAACGGACAGCAGCCATGCTGGGGGGGGGGGGGGAGGGAGGTCCCGAGCCGGGTCCCAGTCGCTCCCCGCTGGCCGTCCAGAGTCTGGCTGCTCCTTCCGCCCACCTGCAGGGGGAGGAGGGGGGAGAGAGGCAGCCACCCGCCCGCCCATGAGGCTCCACGTCCTCCAGCCGGCTGAACTTCGGCCTCCGAGCAGGCAGGGGAGCAGGTGCGAGAAGGAGGGAGGCCAAGCCGCTGCACAAGGCCCGCCTCCCCTGCCGCCTGGGCCCTGCAGGGATCCGAACTCCCTGTTTCCAGCCCCCCCAACCCACTACTAGCCCCCACCCCCGGCTCTGCTTGGGCTGACCTGCGAGGATTCCAGGCTGGAGCCGTTTTCAAGGTGGGGGGGCTGGGCTCAGGTGGGGGGTCAAAGGTCAGCTGCCAGCAAGGCTCAGGGCTGGGCAGAGGGCGCTTCGGGCCCAGGTCCTCCCCCCCCCCCCCCGTCTAGGCTGGAAACCAGGCTCCTGGCTTCTCCAGTGTGAGTGAAAGACAACTCCCCCCCCCCGCCCCATACGCCCTGCCCCCATTTAATTTCTAGCACCAGAGGAGGCCAAGGGCTTTATGGGGCCAGGCTTGGGGCGCCACATGCCGCACCTGCTCAAAGGCCCCCCCGCCCCCCTTTGCACCCATGCCAGCCGGTGGAGACTCCCCCTCCCCAGGAGCCCCAGCCTTCAGGTGGAGAAGGCGGGCAGATCCCAAGGCCTCCCTCAGATCGCCCCCGCCACTTGCTCTGCCCTGGGAAGAGAGAGCCAGGCAGCACAAGGGAGACCGATCCCTCCCCCCCCCATCACACCCCAGTTGGCCCCCTCTGCCTAACCCCATCTCAACCCAAGGCAGCCCCACAAATGCGCCCCAGAGAAAGCCCATCACTGGGAACTTCCACACACCCCCTCGGGAAAGCCCCCCCCCCCAGAACTCCCCAGACCCAGGACTCACCTGGCTTCCTTAGACCGGACAGCCAATCAGATCCCTAGGATTCTGGATCCCTAGGTCAACCCTGGACGGCAGTGGTGGAATTCAAATTGCTTTACTACCGGTTCTGTGGGCGTGGCTTGGTGGGCGTGGCTTGGCTTGGTGGGCGTGGCAGGGAAACGATACTGCAAAGTCCCCCTTTCCTCCCCATCAGCTGCGACTCCGAGAAGGCAGAGAAGAGATTCTCCGGTCTATGCAAAACCTGCCAGAGCCTGCTGGGTTTCAACCCCGCTGCATGGCCATCATTGACATCATGCCCGCCTGCCGGCCCAGGCCTCCTGCAGCCGCCCTGGTCTCCAGGAACACCGAGGGGGGGGGACTCCCTTGTGGCAGCCATGCTGCGCCCGGGACGAGGCACCAGGAGGCTCTGCGCCAAGAGGCTTCACGGGCCAGAGAGCCCTTTGCTCTTCCCTTTCTGGGGGTGGCGGAGGGGCTTCTCCAGGGCAAGAGCAGCTGTGTAAGCTGGCCAGAGGGAGTGTCGGCAGCTGAGCCCCCCCCCACTCTGAGGGAACTGCCCACACTCGCCCTGGCTGTGAGGCAACTGGGGGCAGCTGAGCGCAGGGCTGGGCAGAGCAATGGTCAAAGCTGCCGCCGTGAGACGCCTCTTCCGAACACAAAGGACTGGGTGGGGCCGGACGGCGCAGCCCGGGACACCCCCAGAATCTCGCAAGTCAGCTGCAGCTGTCAAGGTGGGGGGGGAGGGGGCCACTTTGGATCCAGGCCTGCAGGAGGACCCCCTTCTTTCACCCTTGCACTGCTGCCCCCTCCAAGACTGTCTACGAGGCGCAGGAGAGGAAAATGCTCCCCCCACCCCACTTTTGCCACCTTTCCCAGCAAGTCGGCCTGCCTTGGCACAGCCCTGCAGTTCTGCCCACTCGCTCAGCCCAGCCGAGTGGCCTCCCCGGGGAGCCGGGGCCTTGGCTGCCCCCTAAGTAAGGGCCTCTTTGCACCCCCCCCCCCTGCTTCCTTGCTGGCCAAGATAAATGCCCCCTCCTCCCCCCTTTGCCTCCCAGAAGAAGCCGGGTCTTTCCTCCTCCAGAGCCCTGTGGGGCAGTGGTGGGTTTCAACATTTTTTTGAACCTATTCTGTGGGTGTGGCCTCCTTTGTGGGAGTGGCTTGCTGGCCATGTGTTTTTTCTCTCTCTCCTTCCTTTTGTCTCTCTGTCCCCTTTTCCTTTTTTTCTTTCTTTCTCTCTGTGTGTGTGAGAGAGAGAGGGAGGGAGGGAGGGAGGGAGAGAGAGAGGTGGGTTTCAAAAATTTTTGGAACCTCTTCTGTAGGTGTGGCCTGCTTTCCGGGTCCACTGGTGGAACCTCTTCTAACCGGTTCGGTAGATTTGACGAACTGGTGCGAAATGATAGGAACCCACCTCTGCTGTGGGGAGCAAAGGGTGTTTGTGTGTGTGTGTAGCTGCCACACCTGCCATCGCCACCTCTCCCTGTGCCCCCCCCAGGGCAGATTCTGCCCTCCCCAGCTGTTTCCCAGCTGCTCCCCAGACCTGCCAGTGCCCACAGGGGCCCCTTAGAACTCTGCTTTGCCCTCCCCCATTTATCACCCCCCCAGTTCTGTGCAGGCTAAATGGCACTGGGAGCCCCTCCCCCCACAGGACGGCCCTCTCCAAGCCCTTCCCTGTGCTCAGCCCCACGGAGGAGGATTTGAGGCTGGTCTCCCCCCAACCCTCCTTGCATTACAGGGGAACCTGGAAACAACCGGGGGGGGGGGAGGCTCAGAGTGGTTTGAGGGGAGGAGGAAGCAGTCTGGGCTGCTGCCACCAAGCCAGGATCGCAGGACGTGGCATTCCACAGGGAGATGGCGAGACCCCCATGATCAGAACCACCATCCCACCAGAGCTAGAGAGCCTGCCCCATCCTGGAAGCCGTTCTTGGGCCGACTCCTGGCTGCCAGAGCACCTTCGACAGACCCCGGCTGCTCCCCTTTCAAACGCTCCCCTCCCCATTTGCAAGGCCTTTTGGAGAAGGCCCAGGTGCTCAACACAGCCTGGCTGGAACCGGGAGGCCAGAGAGCTCGGGACCCCTTTGCCTGGCAGGTCCAGGCAACTCCCACTGGCTGCCTCTTGGGTGCTCCCCCACCCAGCGGCCACTCCTCCTCCTCCTGACAGATGCCCAATTCAAGTTCTCCTGCACTGGCCGAGGGGGGGGGGGGTCGGCTCTGGCACAGCAAATCGCGAGCAGGCCTGTAGAAGCCTCAAATCGGAGGCCCGCAGTGGCCTCAGCCCCATGCTGGGCAGCCCCGCTCTCTTCCCCCTGGCTCCCACGGCTCTGGCCCCCCCCACTGGCTGCCAAGGGGTGGTGCTTGCTCTCTGGCAGCCCCCACTGAAGGGTGAAGACCTCCGGGGCCCCTGCCCGCTGCCCTGTCCCACCCCCGGGCTCCCTCTACCCACCACGGCATTGAGTGCTCCACTTTTATTTCTTCCAGAGGAAAGGCCACAGCCAGGAACCTGACACACAGCGGCCCAGGAGTTCGCCCTCCTCCCCACAAGAGTCCGGCAGCAACACTGCTTTGAAGCCTCGTGCCTTCCCTGCGTGCTTCGGCATCGCCAGCCTTTCATGCCACCCCTGCAGTGTCGAGAGTTCCACTGACGGCCATCCTCTGGGCACCACTCGGCACTGAGGGAAGCTTGAACCCAACACCTCCAGAGCCTCTTTGGTGGAAGCCGCCCTAAAAGACGGTGCGGCTCCTCCGGCACCTGCGCAGTCCTTTCGCCCGGCCCAGGGGGGGCTCTGGGTGTCCCGGGCCGGCCCTTGGTGCCCAGCTAGGTGAGCAGCAGGTGCTTGTCTTGGGGCAGCCCATACTGGGCCTTGTGCTCCTCAAAGAGCTGGGTCAGCTTCTCCAAGTAGGTCTCATGCAGCGCATCAATGGCTTCTGGCGAGGGGTGGGGCGTCTTGGGCACTGGAATCGGAGCTCCCACTGAAGGGGGTGGGGGGGGAGGCAAGACATGAGAAACGGAACGAATGAGATAAGTGAGCCCTCAGGTTGCCCCCAAACAGATTGTCCCTCTGAGGCACAACAGGGAGAACCACCCCCGCCCCCCCGAGCAAGAAATGGGGCCGAGGGGGCAGCAGCTGGAAAGCCCCCTTCTTGTCGCCAAGTGAAGTCAAGCAGCCCCAATGCTCTCTCCTCCCTCGGAGGCTCTGGAGAGGCCTGGGCTGCAGGAGCACCAGCCTCCCTTACACAGGGGAGACCGACTGAGCGTGCTCAGCAAGGGGGCCCCAACAGCAGGCTTCCCCCCCCCATCAGCAGAACCACTACTGCCAAGAGCCACAGCCCAGCCAGGTCAGGGTCGAGTCCTGAGGGATACCGGAGGATGCTACCTGGCCTGGGTGGGCCTCAGGACTAACTGGCATTAGGGCCCGGGGCAGAGTGTCTGCTGCAAACCTCCAGCCGCACCAGCCCCCCCCCCCCTTCGTGTGGTCAAGTGTCTGAGCTGCCTTGTCCCACAGCATTGCAACATAGCCTCTCCAGTCCCTCCCCCAACCAAAGTCCAAGGCTGCCCCCCCCCCCTGAAGGGCTGGGCTCGGAGGGGGTTGCAACACGCAGACCGGCAGCCGGCTGTTGCATCACCAGAGGGAGGTCTGTTTGGCTGACCTCCAAGCTCGGAGACATGCTGGCATATCTGGGGGAAAGTGCTAGGGGACCGTTGCCCAAGGGGGAGGCAGCCCTGCCCGAGAGGGGCTCCTCTCCTGCACAGCCACCACCGGCGGGATCCAAATGGCTCCCGGCAACTGAGGACCAGCCTAGCCGGACAGAGACACTCACCAATGGTGTGGATGGGTCTCCGGAAAGGCAGCAGGCCAAAGCTGTACTGGAAAACTCCTCGGGCGTGGAAGAGGGGCAGGGCCAGCCCCATGGCCCTCTGCAGCCGCTCCTGCAGCCTGCGGATGACGGAGCCTTGCGGGTTGGAGACCTGATTGAAGAGCTCGTTCTCCCCAAAGGAGAAGACTGGCACCAGCCGGGCTCTGCAAGGCGGAGGGCAGAGCCCTGGTCAGAGGGAGGAGGATCGCCCCACTTGACTGGAGCCGGTCCTGACCACGCCCAGGTGCCCCGCTCCTCACCCGTGTCGCAGGGCCGTCTTGATGAAGCCTTTGCGACTGCGTAGCTGGAGGGTCAGAGCCCCCGGGTGAGCATCCAGAGACTCAGGCGGGCCCCCCACGGCGATGACGGCCACCTGCCCGCCACCTTCATGGCCAAGGAGGTAGGAAGCACTGGTCTTCTCCGAAGATACCAGTCCTAAGAGGAAAAGAGCAGCGGGGCTCAGAGCAAGATTTCCCCCGTCACTGCCCCGCAGTCCCTTTGTGCCTACATGCCCCCCAAAAGCTCACCCCCACTCATGATGTAGTCGCGGAAGAAGGGGACCTTGAACCAAAAGGGCAGCATCAGGAGATGCGGGGTAAGTCCCGGGAAGAGCCGGGAGAACCCCGTGGCCTCCGTGCAGAAGTTCCCAAAGGCGCCGGCCACCAGGATCCCGTGGGGGTGGAAGCCGAAGACGTAATTGTGGGAAGGGTCCAGCTCTGCCGTCTTCACCAGCTGCACGGGGGTGGGGGTGGGGGAGACAGCAGAGCATAAAAAGTCAGAGATGAGCCCTCAAGCGATGGAGGTAAAGAGTGCAGGAGGAATGGAGACAGCCCCCCCCCCCCCAGGTGACAGTCAGGCCCTGCAGCTCTGGGTGCAGTGCGGCCCCTGGGGGGGAGTTGCTGGGGCTGCCTGCATTCTTCCAAGCCAGAAAGGCTGAAAGAGGAGAAGAGATTCACCTAAGCAGGGAAGCTGCTAAAACCTTTGACTGGTCACAATACCCAAAACTGCTTCTCCGCTCTGCCCTGAAGCAGCCTCCTGGGGATGCTATTCAGCTTGGCAGGCGTGCGTGTGCGTGTGCGTGTGTGTGTGTGTGTGCATAGCCAACTGATGAAGCCTGAGCCCAACTCTCGCTAAGCGAGAAAATAAAGGATCTGGGAGCACAACCTTAAACCCAACAGCTCTCAAACAGATGAGGGGTGGACCCCAAATACTGTTGGGGAGCCCAGCTTCAAGCAAAAGTTATTTTCAAGGCTCTGTCTTGTGTGGGGAGGGGGGCTCCCCCTCTCTAGGAGGGCTTGGAAGGCAACTGAAGTTCACAGAAGCTTCAGCAACCTTTTAGTGGGCTGTTAGCCACGGCTGCTGCCAAAGGGAGCGTTCAGAATAAGCCGTTAAAAGAAACACCTCCTGATCTGCCCGGACAAACAGGAGGAAATTTCATGCCAACGTTTTGGGCCAGCACATTCATGAAGGAGTTACAGATGGGACTCGATCTGGGAGAACCGATGTGGGCAAGCAGAGCATCAAGGGAATGAGCAAATAAGTTGATTTAACAACCCGGCAGCACAGCTGCCTGAATTCTGACTGTTTGTTACACCTCAGGACCATCAATTTAAAATGACAGTATTTTATAGTATTTACAAGCAAAGCAATATTTAGCACGGCTTTTACAAAACAAATTGACAAGTTTAACGGGAAAGCTAAGAGGGAACTTGCAGCCAAAGAAAATGCAAAAGATGAGAGAACGGTGGTCTTCAAGGCTGGCCTAATTGTTTAAGCTGCAATCCAACTGCTTCATGGGACTCAGTAAATGATTTAATTACGAAATCAGTGGATCATTTCAAATCAGATTGTTTCCCATCGCAGCCTGCCTGTTAGACCAAGGCAGTTTAAACCCTCTTCCTTGGGGGCCTGCTCCGAGGTGCCCCACAGAGAAGGTAGGCCACTACCTGGCAAGGACAGAGGTGGATGTTCCCTGCCAGGCATCCCAGCTGGGCCACCCCAACTCCCCTCCTGTCCCACCCCTCCTTCTGCAGGCCCAGCCAAGCTGCCAGGGACGGAAGCCTTCCCCCCACCCCTCCATTGCAACCCAGAATTTATCACTTTTCATCAAGGGTTGGACTAAAAACCCCAGAATTTGCTCAAGAAGTTCAGCACTTTGTGGCCAAGGCGGCGTTGGTGGAGCCGGCGCCCCGCCCGGGAGAAAGTGGGTGTCCCGCCAGCCCCCGCCCCCCCCGCCCGTAGTCCAGGGAGCCTCGCTGTTGCTCTGCTCACCGTGATGGGGAAATAGTCGCGGAAGTAGCGCCAGACGGCCCAGCCGCGGACCCAGGAGGAGCGGCGCCCCCCGCGAGACGGCGTCTCCCAGTCCAGGTAGAGCCAGGCGGCGTAGCCGAGCGCCAGCAGCCAGCCGTCCCCGAGCAGCAGCAGCAGGAAAAGCCCCAGGCAACACTGGGCTACGAGAGAGGCAGCGCGTCACCATCTCCTCCTCCTCCGCCTCGCCAGCCCCGGCACTCTGGACGTGCTCAGGAGCCCGCCGCTCCCGCCCGCAGACAGCCCCCGCCGAGCGGAAGTGGCAGCGCCCTAAGGGGCTGGAGCACTCGGGCTCTCGGGAAAGGCAGCCCCGGGTGGAACAAGGCAAGCCGCCGCCCGGGAGTTCCAGCCGCTGGCAGGAGCCGAGCCGGGCGCTGCATCTCCCCGCCCGCGGCGGCTTCCCTTCGCGGCCTGCCAGGCTGCCTCTCCTGCTCCCGAGGCCGAGATACAAGCAGCTTTGCCGCCGCCGCCGCCGCCCTCGGCCCTCGCCCAGCTGCCCCCGACGGCACCGCCGCCCCGTCCTCACCCAGCGCCAGGAAGGAGAAGACCCACTGGAGGACGGCGGCCGTTTGGAGGCGCCGCCGGAGCGGCAGGCGCAGCGGGGCGAAACGGAGCCACATGGCCAGCACGACGGGCTCGGGCGCCTACAGGTTGGCCCCCCAGCGCAGCTGCAGCTTATCACGGAGGAACCGGCTCCTCCTCCTCCTCCAGGCCCCGCCCCGCCCCGCCCATAAGCCAGGGGGTCGGCGTGGGTGGGGTGGGCGCTCCCCGACGGCGGCAGCTCCGGGCGGGCTTGGGAGGCGAATGGCAGCCGCTCGAAGGAGGCGGCGCGGGGAGGGGAGTGGCCTGGAGTGGCCCCAAACCCACCGGGAAGGGCTCCAGGCGAGCCGCTGACCTTCGCGCAGCCTCCAGCCCTCCCCCCTCGCCGCACGCCTGGTAGCGAGTTAGTTGGGTCTGAGCCCAGCCGCTGCTATTTCGGGATTCTTCCGACCCAGGCGTGGCAGCCGGCGGCCTCTTCCCCTCCCCCCTCCGGTTTTGGGGTCTTCACTGGCGGCTCTGGTGGAGGCAGCGCCTTTCCCTCTGACCCTTCCTGGAGCTTTTCTGCTGGGCCTTCTCCTCCCTTCCTCAAGGGAGTGCCTCCCCCCCCCCCAGGCCTGAATCTCAGGGCCCTGAGGAGGACACAGGTGGGCCCCGCCCCTCTTCAAAGGCACACACACACACACCCCACAGGGGGAGCAGATGTGGTTTCCCCAGTCTCTGAATTCCCATCTGGAATGTGAGCCCGATGTCTTTCAACCCTAACAGCTTACATCACTCCAGGTGTGATGGCTCTTCTCCCTACAGACCAGCCTCTGCCCGGATCCAGAGGAAAGAGCAGGGACCACCAGAGGTTGCTCTGCAGAGGCTTGTGAAAGGCAGGGCTCCTTCTCGGCCTGTAGCCAGCTTTCTCTCTGCACTAAACGCCGGCCTCCTTCCCTGGCCTCCTTGGGTCCCTCTACTACCGGCCTTGGTGACCCCTGGCAAACCCACCCAAGGCCTTTGAGAGAGTCGGCTTGTGGGGAATAGGAAGGAGACCTTCTCCCCACCACCACCCAACCATAGGGAGCAGCTCCAAAGACTGAGAAGTGGGGATGAGTTTGGACCAGGAGCTGCAGCTCCTTCTGTGAATGGGGGAGGAGGGGTGGGGTGGGGCTCCCTTGAAGGTGTGTAACCTCTGGACCCCCCCCCCCTGCTGCTCTGTGCTGCAGATTTTGCAAGGGGGAGGGGCTCAGTGCTAGGCCCCACTTACAGCAGCTGACAGTTCACAGGAAGCCGGCGTGGGGCAAACCTGTGGCTCTTGGAGCTGATCCAGAGGGGGAACTGCAGAAGAGGAAGTAGCAGCTAGGCGGGGCCCACGCTTGGCAGAGGGAGGGAAGGGCCTTTGCTCTTTCTAAACACAGTAGCTGCTCCCTGCAGTTTGGGTAGAACACCCCCCCTCCATCCCCCCACCCCCATCATGGCGGCTGCTCCTGGCGGGAGAGAATCTGCCCTGTGGGGGGGGGGATCCCTTAGCATCTTTGAAAAGCCACCAAAATCATGGCGGCTGCTGGGCAGAATAACTCTCTGTTCTTTCCAGGATCAATGGCCCTGGGAGCAGTGGCTGTGGAATATGGGCCTTGGGGTAGGAAGAGGGAGCCAAAGGGGCGCTCTGGGCAACTCCTGCATTCAGGGCAACGACAGGCTCTTTCCGTATGCCCATGGGATGGTCTCCAAGGCCAACAAGATGGGCCTGGCTCTTTCCTGCCAAAGGGTTGCAAGGGGTGACATGGAGACGGTCTCTGCTGTGCCAGCTGGGCAAGGTTTAATGGGCGCTCCCAGCCAGGGAATGGGACTGGTGAGGGCAGAAAGAGGCCACAGACATCGGAGGGGCTTCCCTGGCTGTTGCCTCTTCACTGGTGCTGCTCCTCCTCCCTCGAGACTCTTCCTTCTCTAGGGAGACTTGAAGCAGCTGCAGCACCACCACCACCACAGAAGAAGAAGTAGTCTTTCAGTAAAATCAGCAGAAATTACTTGCAAGAATGTGTGATTAGCTTTATTAAGGATAAACAGAATTTATGAATTTATCACACTTCTATACCCTTAGCTACAGAATACTACAGAATAGTACAACCGTAGAAAGCTGTAGTTTAGAAAAATTGTAAAGAGAAATCTAATTTTAAACCAGGACAGCTTTTAAGATCATGCTCTGAAAGCTTCATTTCCAAGTGTCAATTTAAAAAAAAAACACTAAACATTTGCATTCTTTTTTGTGGCAGAAACACTTCTGTGTAACTCAGACTAAATTTGTAAAAGCTGGTTCTTCAGGGAGGCAAGTGCCCCCAAGGCTGGCATCAGGAGGGGCATGTGTGACTGGAGGACAATTGCTTGGTGGCTGCCATGTGTCCTTCTGAATGTCCTAACGGCAGCCTCCCCCCCCCCCTCTGCCCTTTCTCTCCTGCCCAACAAACGTTCTGCGAGTACTGTGGCCTGAACCGTCCACCTGGAAAGAACAGGCGGGGCACCTCTGGAAAAGAGGCAGGGGGCCCCAACCTCACCCATTGCCTGCCTGCCCTAGTGTGGGGAGGGGGAGGGGAAATGCCTCTTTGGGCAGAATGGGAGTCACGCATGGACTGTACCACCGTCTTCAGGGACATCCTTGCCTGTTCCCACGGTCACAGGGCCAAGAGCTGGTGCGAAAGGGTGGAAGCCAAAGAGTAGGGCTGGGAGCCACTGGCAGTGGCAATACCCGTGAAACGTGCTACCGAAATGCAGGTGAGCTGATGGGTCAGCAGTATCAGAAAATGGCCCCGGAGCCCGTGTGGAGATGAACTTGGGAAGACACCACTTCGGCTCCTTTGCAGGTAGGTGCCTGGGGCTAGACGAAGGAGGTCACGCCCACTTTCATTGCTGGGGATGGGGTGGGGTTGGAGGGCAGAGTGCCAGGAGGTAGGAAGAAAGGAAGGTGGGAAGGAGAGACATGGCCAGAGGTTGCTCCCCTCCCTGAAAAACCGACTCTCTAGGCAGTCCTGAAGGGTGAGGCCAGCTGGCTTCTTCTGCATGGCCTCCGATTATGGCTTTGCCTTCCCAGAGAATGGCTGCTAAGGCACCCCTTCTTCCTCCTCCTCCTCCCCCCCCCATGGGTGTGCCCAGCTTTTTCCAGACTCTGCAGCCGTCCTCATGTTCCCCTCAGAGGGATTTCTAAATAATCAAATTCTCTCTCTCTCTCTCTGTGTGTAGGATTGTTTGAAAAAATCCAGCCAAAAGTAGTTCGTACCTTACCCCTGATCCCCAAATGATAACTGCTGTGGGGCTTTCCACGGGCTCAGGCTCCCCCCCCCTCAGAGTTAGGGCAGCCTCACAACCCTTGGCACCTGTGTAAGGGGGAGGGGGGAAGTGGCAATCGCCTGTTGGAGCTGGGGGCTCATTGCAGGAAGGGAAGAAGCAGCTGCTGGGAATTGCCTGCACTGGGTGTGGGGTAGCGCCCAAGGCAGGCGCACCTGTTAACTGGGTCATGACAATCCTTTTTTTTTAAAGGGGGGGGGGGTTTATTTTAAAACAAACAAAAACATACATTAAAAATATCATCAGTTACATATCTATTTAGCATGTCGTTTGGTCACAAACATTTGTGCGTCACTGCTTTCGGTTGCATATAAAATCAATAGTTATGATCCCGATATAAGTTAGTACGTTGATTATCATTGTAAATCATATATTCATATGATGCTGTTATAATTTCTTCCTTTTAAACATGTATTCTAAAGGTTAAATTCATATGTATGCTATCTGTTACATCATTATAAATCTATTAAATGATAACATATCTTTATAGTATCATCTATCTTATTCTGATAATTCTTACAATATATAAGAAAAAAAATCACCATTTTATATTTGTGTATCATTACTTTCAATTATATGTAAAATCATAAAATATCTATCAAATGTATATAAATACATCTTTATCATTGCATCTCATATAGTCAACTACAATTATTTCTTCATTTTAAACAAGATGTTCTAAATATTCAATTCATATATATATACCAATATTCCCTTACTTTGCTATAAATCTATAAAATCTATATATTCAATTCATATATATACCAATATTCCATTACATTATTATAAATCTATACAGTATATAAGTGTAATATGTCTATGGTTTCTATCACATTCTATTATTACAATTCAAAATTATGGTAATAGTGTCCATTGATAAAACAAGTCCCAAATCTTATAAAATTGTTCATCATCATCTTCTCTAATTTCCAATGTCAGTTTACTCATTTCAGCACATTCCATTGTTTTTCAATAACTTCCTGCTGCGTTGGTATTTTCTCATTTTTCCAGTTTTTTGCAAATACAATTTTGGCTGCCATTAAGGTATTCACAATCAAATATTTCAAGTCTTTATTATATATATATGTATCTGGTATAATACCCAATTAAAAAGTCTCTGGTTTAAAGCCTATGCATTTCTGTGTCATTTTCTCCAACCACATGTGTATTTTAGACCAATACCTTTTAAATTCTGTGCAAGTCCACCACATGTGGTAGTATGATCCGGGTGTCTGATGACATTTCCAACACTTTTGGGATTTGTTCTTGAACATTCTTGCTATTCTCGTTGGGGGTAGATAACACCTGTAAAACATCTTATACAAATTTACCTTATAAATTGTTGACAATGCCATTTTATAATTTTGGGACCACAATTTCTCTCATTTCTCTAATTCAACCCCATGCCCAAAATTTTTGCCCCAAAACTATCATAGGTTCTTTAACTTGCTCTTCTTTTAGTTTAACCTCTAGTAAATGTCCATATAGTTTTTTAATTACTTTTTCATCCGTACCTGTCAAGATTTTATCTAACTCAGGTTGTTTTATCATAAAAACCTTCAATTTTACAGTCTTTATCATATCTAGATTGTATTTGCACATATGAAAACCAATTCATTTCAATTCCTTCCTGTTTCAGTTCTTGAGTAGATTTGAGTTTACCCTCTGCATTCAAAATTTCACCATATCTAACAATTTGTTCCTTTTTGTGTATTATTTGATAAGAAAAAGCTTCAATAGTTGATAGGGTCATGACAATCCTGTTAACCAGGCAACGCAGCAGATGAGAGGGTGGGCGTTTGGGGGAGGGAATCCCAGGGGATTGGAGGTTTTGGAGCGCTGGCTGGTGTAAATTGACTCCTGGTGATTCTTGATGCCAGATGAGATTTCACAAAAGCTGCTTCTGCCTCGACAGGAGCCGGCGCCAAGATGGCACCCCGAAAGGCAGAGGCCCCTAAGGGCGCCCTCCCATCCCTCCCTCTGGGGGTCACGGAGGGCGCTGGAGCTCAACCGGAAAGAACGTGGAGATGAGTTCTCCCAACTGCGTCCCGGGGAGCCCCGACCCCAATTAACCTCCAGGAGAGTTTTCCCTTCCTAGCCAGCCTTTTTTGGACTCCTGTCCTCGGTTCCCGCTGAGGTTCAGCCTCTTGGCTCCTCCACCCCGGGGCTCTGGGCTGATGCACCCGCAGCGCTTCTTCGACAGCTCCGCGGCCAACCGCTCAGTCAGACGTTACGAAGCGGGGTGGGAGCCAACAGGGTCATTCCGGAAAGGAGGAAGGGGGGCCGGGAAGCCGTCTGGAGTCCTGTTTCCAAGAGGCTCCGCCTGCAGACTCGCAAAAGGAACCGGGGAGGACCGAGAGCGGCGAGTGGAAGTTCTCCAGGGCTCTAAGCGGGCCTTCCTTGCCTGTCTGGGATGCGCCGTGGGACCCTCCCGGCGGGCCGGCTCCCTGGCTCTGTGAGCTGACGCGGCCTCACAATGCCTCCCCCCCCACCTCCCCGGCGCTCCAACCCCGCCAGAGAGCGGGCACCGGCAAGCATGTCCTGGCACGGGAGCCTGTGCCGGGAGGTGGGCGCCGTGGTGGCTCGGCTCTTGGGCTGCGCGGTGCTGCTCTGCGTGCTCAGCAACGCCGTCTTCCTGGTGAGGCGGGGGCGCGCGCGGGCGGGCGGGCGGACGGGCGGGCGTCGAGGCCCCCCTCCTTCCGACGGGGAAGGGTCCTGCGCCTCGGACCCGACGCGCCCCTCGCTTTCTTCCCAGTTCTACTTGCCCTCCAGGCGCCGCCGAGGCTCGGACGGTCGGAGCGGGAGTCGCCAGCGCGCCGACAGCCAAGGTCTGGGAGCGGGGCCTTTGTAAAGGGTAACCGGGCGGCTCGGGGGACCGCGGGGAGAAAGGCGGCGGGCGGGAGCCGCTGCCTTGCCGGCGGAGAGAAAAGCGGCGCCCGACACAGGCGGCAGGAGGGGCGCACTGAGCCTGCTGGCCTCTCTCCCTCTCCAGAAGGCGCTCAGGGCTCACCTGCGGAGCAGCGGAGCGAGGCCCTCTCGGCGGAGCGCAGGCGATCGACGGCGGGGCAGAGAAGCGGCGGCGGCCCCGACGGCTGGTTAGGCTCCGCGGCCGACCAACCCAGAAGGATGGTTCTCTTCCAACAGCAGCAGCTACAGGTTCCCGGTCGCGCTTCCCAGGCAGGGGGCGGCCTCTGGCCTCCAGCCCCCGAGAAGCCGGCCCGAGCCATCGCCGACGCCCGACGCTTGTCCAAGGCGGGACGACTCGGGGAGAACCCGTCGTTTCCGAGGCAGCGAGAGAGGGAAGCTGGGCTCCCCCGCGGGCAGTAAAGGTGCCAGCAGCAAAGGCCGCGGGGGCTACGGGTCTCTCTCTCAGCCCCGGGAGGGCTTGGAGCCCACCCACCCCTTGAACTCCCGCCTGCTCACCAATGCAATTCGCACCACATCTCCCCCTCCCCTTCCAGGGCTCCCCCTCCTCCAGAGAAAAGGCTGGGGGATCAGCGGGGGAGCTTGGGTTGCTAAACTCCCAGGCAGACTCTTCAGCCCCCCCCCCCCAACTGAAAAGGTTGGAGCTGCTTGGCCTTTACTATCAGCATCTTCCTGACTAGGAGGGGGAGGCAGCTTGGCCTGGCCCCTCCCTGTGAGGATGAAGGATCCCACCCTGGTGTAGCCCCTCCCCCTGCCAGAGCAAAGGCCCGCCCCCTAATTCTGTTGAACAAGCATGTTTATTTAGGCACTGGAAAGTATTTACAGCAAACACACTTTGTGGAAGGCAGCCGGATGACAACCCCCCCCCCCCACTTGCTTCTCCCACAACAGGGATCCCATTGCCCCCTTTCTCTCCAGTTCCACTCGGGCGGGCAGGACGAAGGGTCAGTCCTGGGGCAACCTTGTCCCACACAGCTGTTCTCCCACAACATCGAGAGGTGGGGCGCAGGAATTGAGTCCGGGATGGATCCCGTGTTCACCATAGGTGGCAGGTGGTAAATTCTAGAGGGGGGGCTGTGGGGACTCGGGCACCAAGCCTTGGCCCCCATTGGTGGCTTTGGTGAGGAAAGCGGTGGCGTTGGTGGTGGTGCTGGCACCGCCTGGCAGCTGGGGGCTGTTGCTGCGTTCCTGCTTGAGGGGTCCGCCGGCGAGTCCCAGGCTGGGCGGAACGGAGGATGAGGGGGAGAGCTGGGAGGGGCCCCCTTTGCCCTCCGTGGCAGGGGGCAGAGAAACCACAATGTACTTCTGGACGCTGCCAGAGATGGGGGGGCTGGGGGCTGCCTGCCCACCGGAAACCAACTTCACAAGGGGCTGCGTGCTGGGCACCGTGCTGGTGACGGGCGAGGTGGAGGTGCTGGCTGGGCCACCGCTGAGAGTGAACACCTGTGAGGACAAGAGGGGGTCAGGAAAGAGCCTCTCTGCCTGCCCCCCCTCCCCCCTCCCCCCCCCATACCTGCTGGGAAGTGGAGGTGCCGGAGGCGGAAGACATGACAATGAACTTGGTGGGTGGAGGCGAGGGCTGCGTTGGGGTGGCCGGCCGGGTTGAGACCAGGGTCTGCACAGGGAGGGTGATGGAGCCGGGCACCTTGATGATGCTGGGCGCCCGGGTGGCGCTGCTGCCCCCCTGGGCTGCCTGGGAGAGGGTCAGTGTCGGCCGGGGCTGTGCGGGAGAGAGGAGCCGAAGATGAGCTTTGCCTCCTGGCACTCTCTGGAGAACCGGGGCAGAGGGGCAAATGGGCGATCTACCTGGGTGATGGTCAGTGTGGTGCGGTTCACCTGCTGAGCCTGCACGGCTGCCTGGGCCCGTGCCTTCACCACGTTGGTGCAGAGCAGGGGGCCCAAGGCGCCGTACTCTGCTCGATAGGCCTCCTGGTTATCCGGCGGGGGACGCAGCTTGGCTAAGACGGGGGCACAGTGCTTCTGTGGGGTGGGGGGAGTGAGAAAGGAAAAGACACGTAGCAAAACCCCCAAGGAAAGACCACCCTCCCTCTTCCCAGAGGGCCAGCAGGCCCCCTCCGGATGAGACCCCTCCGCCTCTTCCTGTTGGGAGGGCTGCCTTCCCTTACCAGCAGGAGGCTCTGGACATGGTCAGCCCCAATCTTGTCAATGTTGCTGACCACGGGACCTTCCAGGACGCTGCGGACACGCTCCCCCTCCACCTGCAGCCGCGGCAGGATGAGGGTCTTGATGACCTGGGAAGAAGAAGATGGGAAGCGGAGTCTGGGCCTCTGGCTGCGCTCGCCCAAGGGGACCCACCCCTGGCTCCACCCGGGCGTCCACTCACGTCAGGCCCCAGCTCCGCCAGGCCAGCGATGGATCCGTACCGCGTGGTCCAGGGCGTCTTCTCGTCCACCCAGCTCTGGCGAGCAAAGGGGGGGAGGCGTGAGGAGAAGGAAGGCAGAGGCTGCACAAGCGCCCTGGGGCTCCCCAGGCCCCCCCTCACCTTGGTGAAGGTTTTGGTGATGCGCGACTGGATGTTGTTCGTGGTGGTGCTGAAATTCTTGCAGATTTGGGCGATGAGCCGAGCGGCAAAGTCTCGCAGGGCCCAGTGGTTGTCAACATCTGGCCTGAGGCAGAGCTGGCGGCTGACGATGCAGGTCATGACGGCGGGGATGATCTCATGCAGCTGCAGCAACGAACAGGACCACAAAGGCCCCTCAATGCCAGCCATTCCCCCCCATTTCCCCAGGCCCCAGCCCACGGGGAAGCCCCTGCCGCTCACGTATTTCTCCAGATAGAGGGTTGGGTTGTCCATCAGAGCCTTGACCATCCGCATGAGGTAGATCAGGAGAGCCAGATTGTTCTGCACCACGTTGACCCGCACCTGGGGGAAGAGGAAGGTGGTCGGTTTCCCGGGAGATGCTGCTCCATATGTCCACTTTCCCCAAGCAAAGGTCTCTCATCTGGTGGAGGAGGAGGAGGAGGAGGAGGAGGAGGAGGAGGCCAAGGAGCTGGCCAGGCTCAGCCCAGGGCAGTTCCAAGGTGCCATCCAGCAGCTTGTATGGTCTAAGCTGCCTGGATGCCGGGCCGGACAGGAGATGGCGGTGAATTCTGAATACCAACAGACCCAACCAAGAATGCAAACTGGGGATTCGGGGGCTTCCCAACTAGGAGGCCCTCCGCATCTGAGGAATTTATAACCACGCTGCATCTCAGAGCCAGAACGCTGGCACGGGGGGTTCCGGGCAGCACCCTTCCCAAGGTCTGCAGAGACCCCCTCCCTCCCCAAGGCTGGGGGCAACGCTGTGAAGTAGCAGTACAGCCTTTTCTGCCTTGGCCCAGGAGAATCAGCCGGGGAGATTAGGGATTCTGCTCTGGCATCCCTGCCTTCCGAGCGTCTTCAAGCAGCCAGTTGGCAACTTTGGGGTCCTCCGAGACTCCGCAGGAGGAAGGGATGATTTGTTACTAAGAGCTTAACTCTTTCCTCCTCCTCCCAAAGGAAGCTGGATCGGTGCAACTCTTCCTGCCTGAGAAATTGGGACGGTCCCCCACCCCCCACCCCCCTTAAAGGCGCAGAAGGCCACAGACAGCTAGGACTCAGGACTGCCCCCACCCCTCAGCCGCCACCCGTGGCTTGATGCCACAGCAAAGGACTGGCAAAGGGAGCCCCCACCCTTTCTCCTCACCCCTTCGGAAATGAATGTGCTGAATCGGGGCAACATCTGGTAGAGGCCGGGGTCTGTGGCGATGCTTTGGAGGGCTTCCTGGGGAGAGAAAAGTGGGGGGGGGGTGTTGTGGGAAAGGACCTATGTCCCCCACCTAAAAGAGCATTGGCAAGAAGCCTGGCTACTTCCAGGAGAGGTGATCAAATGCCTCTTTTCGGGCAGCCGAGGGAGATTCCACCCGTGCCTGTTAAAAGCCAAGAGAGAGGAAGCCGGACTCGGCAGAGGGCCGTATCCGGAACCTGGAGATGCTCCCCAGGCCGCCTCGCCGTTTCCTCCAGCGGGGCAGCCACCCGAGGGCGAGGGAGGCAGCCACCTCTGCTCACCGCTCGCTTTGCTTCACAAGATCCCACACAGGCCTCGGTGATCTCCTTGTAGTACAGCTGTTGCTCCACCGAGAGCTCGTGGATGCTGCGCGGCTTCAGCTTCAGGGGGGCTCCTTCCAGAAGGGGCCCCTTCTTCTCTTTGCCTGGGCAGACGGAGAGAAGGGGAAGATGGGCCCCGAGCCTGCATTATCCTCACCTCCCCTTCCTCTTAGGAGGGACCGGCCGGGGGCCACTCAGAGGACGCGCAGCCCATGAAGCACGGCCACAGGAGGCCAATGGTGCACGGCAGGAAGCCCAGTGTCCACTGTGAGTCAAAGGTTCCTCCAGGGAGGGGGGGGGAGGAGGGGGGGGGGAGGGCTGCTGCTGACCTGTGGGAGATGCCCACTTGCTCCCATCTCTGTGAAATGCTTCCTGACCAGCAGTTGCCTGCCGCTCCTCCACCCAGCCCCCAGCCCCACCCGGAGCTTTGGGTGCCTGGCAAAGCCAGATTCTTCGCCAATAGTTTGCAGGCTCTGGCTGTATTGCTCAAAGCGTTGGGATTCTCCTGAGGGTCCGGGGAGAAACCAAGTGCCTCAGTCTGGGATGGGCAGTTCTCCTCCTCCGTGGCTGGCGTGCAAGGGGGCTTAACCTTTGCCCTGGACTCCCCATCCTGCCTCAGCCACGCTCAGACTGACCTTTGCTATCGGCGGGAGTGGCGCTCTGTCCTTTGCCCTTGAGAGCCCCCTCCTCCTCCTGGCCCGGCTTGGCTGCCTTCAAAGGCTCGGTGGCCTCGGCTTTCTGCTGCTCCTTGGGGGCTGCGGAGGGAAGAGTTGGGCTGGGGGTCAAGGCCAAGCAGCAACGGCTGCCCAGCCCATTCTCTTGCTTGAGGCAGGAAGCCGCCCGCCCTGCTTTGGGAACCAGGGTTGGTCGCTCACCCGGGGGTGGGTTTTCTGGGATTGCCGGTTGGACTCCCTCGATGCTCAGCCAGTGGGCTATTAGGAAAAGGGGAGAAGCTTCAAAGGGAGGGAGATAACGAGGCGAGAAACTCCTGGCTGCTTCTTGGCAGCGTTACAGAGTCCGATTGGGAGACCCAAGAGGAGCCCCACTGCACGCCGTCCTCTGACTACCCTCCCCAAACCCATCCATAGAGGTGCAAGAGGCCGCGTGGGTGTCAGTCCATTTCCTCAAACTGGGACCTTCCCAGAAGGCAAACTGGGGGAGCCTGCTTGCTTGATGGCTGTGGCCCCTTTCCAGCTGGTTCCCGAGAAGGCCGCTACGGACTCCCCCCCCCGGGGTAAGAGAACACACAGCATACAAGCAGGGGGGCTCCCAGGAGGGGCGTTGTGCTCCATCCCCTGGCATGGGGGGACCCCCACCCCGAGAGACAGGCATCTCTATGCCCCTGTTTGAGCTTCACGGGGATGTTAGAAGCCTCTAATCAAGACTGGAAACCAGGAGACCTTCAGATCTGGGGGAGGAAACCTCTGCCACAACCGACTCCCTTTGTGGCATCAGGCGCTGCCCCAATTTGCCCCAAAAGGCACCCCAAGGCAGCAGAGGCGCCCCACTGTAATGCCTGCCGTGGGCACGGGGGGGGGGTGCTGCTGCTGCTGCGGGAGCCCCCCCCCGGGGGGCCCTCCTCACCCTTGAGGCAGACGTCGAGGGGGACGCGGGGGAGGGGCGTGTTGATGATGTCGCTCAGGTCCATCTCCTTCTCCTCGTAGAAGTAGAGCTCGCGGCCTCCCCCGCTGGCGTAGCGGAAGGGGATGAACTCCTGCGCGTGGAACCCGTAGAGCGGCTGCGGGGGAGGGGAGGGTCAGCCGGGGGGGCCCGCGGGGGTCGCCCCCCCCACCCCACCCACCCACCCCGAGCCCTTCCCGGAGCACCTCCACGTTCTTCAGCTTCAGCGCCAGGTCGACGTCGCCCATGGTCAGCAGCTGCCGCTTCCCCATCCGCATGAACTTCAGCGCGTCCTGCGGAGACGGAGGCGGTGGGCGCCGCTCGGCGGAGCCCCCGTCCTCCCCCCCACCCCCCACCCCCCACCCCCGCCCCGCCTACCTGCGCGATCTCCTTGATGCGGTAGCTGACCTCGTCCGCCAGCAGCTGGCACGTCTCCTCGGGCACCTGTCCGATGCCCACCGACTCGGCCACCACCTTCATGGACTCGGTGGGGAGCTGCGCGCTGCCCACCTTCGGCTTCTTCTCCTCCGCCATCGCCGCCACCCGCCTCCCGCCAGCGAGCCCGGGGATGGGCCGGTCGAGCGCGGCGCCCGGGTGACGTCACTAGCCGGCGCCGCCGGGGCATGCGCGGTGCGTCCCGGCGGCCCCTCCATGGCGGCGCGTCGTCCGGCGCCGCTGTCGCTGCCCGGCTGCCCGTACTCGGTGCGGGTGCTGCAGGAGGGCTACTGCCGGGCGCAGGCGGACGGCTCCACGCTGGCGGACGGGACGGTGTCGCTGGTGCTGGGCCCCCGCCTGACGCTGGTGGACACGGGCGGGCCCTGGGCGCGGGAGCGGCTGCTGGCGGGGCTGGCGGGGCGCGGGGTGTCCCCGGGGGACGTGGCGCACGTGGTCTGCACCCACGGCCACTCGGACCACGCGGGCAACCTCAACCTCTTCCCGCGGGCCGAGCTGATCGTGGGCGCGGACGTCTGCCGGCCGGGGGGCCGCTACCTGCCGACGGGGCTGCGCCAGGGCGTCCCCTACCCGATCCACGCGGGGCACCTGGAGGTGCTGTTCACCCCCGGCCACACGGGCAGCGACGTCAGCCTGCTGGTGCGGGGCACCTCCCTGGGCAGCGTGGTGGTGGCCGGAGACCTTTTCGAGCACCAGGACGACGAGGCCGAGTGGGCGGCCCTGAGCGAAGATCCCGCGCGGCAGGCCGAGAGCCGGGCCCGCGTCCTGGCCATCGCCGACGTCATCGTGCCCGGCCACGGGCCCCCCTTCCAGGTGTTGCGGGAGGGAGCCGGCGGCAGTGCGAGCTGATGGCGGCGCTCAATGAAGGGTTGAATGGAGGCGAGCGGTGGATCTTTCCTGGCTACGTGGCTGGTCCCCTGGGGGAGCCTTCCCGCCTGGGGGCCTTCATCCAGCCCAAAAGACTTCCATCAGGACGGGCGCTGAACCTTTTCTGGGGCTTTTCAGGCTCACGTTCCCTAGCAGGAACCAATAAAGCTTGACTGGTAGCCCAGTCCAGGGGGAATGAAGTTGTCTGCTGGCTCCTTGAAATGATGGTCGGGTCCAAAATGACAAGGTACGAGTAGCTAAATAAAGAGTTGCAGCTTCTGGCCAGGCTGGGGTTTGAATATGACATCTTCTGTTGGGTGATTGCCTCCAGGAACGTCTGGGGCCCCTTTGGATAAGGCTGCATGCAGCTTGGCCAAGTCCAAGAGGATTTAAGGATAGAAGCGACATACAGGGCAAGGGAAGGTTTTGCCTTGGCTCATCTGTGGAGACCCCAGGCATGCCCTTGGAGGACAGTCTGGATGGGTCAGAGAATGCTTCCTCCTCCTCCTCCTAGCATATAAAATGGGAGCAAACCCCACCCTCTGCTAGAGCTGGTAATGAAACAACTGCAGGAAAACAGCCGGGTTCAGAGCACCCTAAGGAGCCCGCAGTGCCAGCCTCTGCTTCGCCCCCAAGGTCACTGGTCTCCTCTGGTGTGGCAGAGGCAGTAAGAGAGCAGCAGCTCCATTGGGGGGCCCCCTCCCCCCCTGTTTCTCAGGGAGGTCTGCCTGGAGGCGGAGGGAAGAATAGAGATGGAAGGGACCTTGGTGGTCTTCTACTCCTGCCCTCTGCTCAAGCAGGAGATCTTCTGCCATTTCAGACAAGTGACTGTCCAGTCTCTTCTGAAAACCCCCCAGTGATGAAGCACCCACAATTTCTGATGGCTGTTCCAGTGATTCATTGTCCTGTTAGGAAATTTCTCCTTAATTCTGGGTTGCTTCTTTCTAGGATTAGTTTCTATCCATTTTCTTGTCCTGCCCTCTGGTGCATTGGGAAATAAATTGACCGTTTCCTTTTCATTGCAGCTTCTCAAATACTGGCATACTGCTATCATGTCCCCCCCCCCCTCATTCTTTTCTCTAGACTGGCCATTACCCAATTCCTGCAAAGGTTCTTCATACGTTTTACTCTCCAAGCCTTTAATCATCTTGGTTGCTCTTCTTTGCACTTTTCTCAAAATCTCAACATCTTTCCTGTGATGCGGTGACCAAAACTGGATGCAGGATTCCAGACGCGGCTTTGCTAAGGCTTTATAAACCGGTACTAATTTTGACTCTATGCCTGTTTATGCAACCAAGGATTGCATTAGCTCTTTTGGCTGCTGCCACACACGGCTGGCTCACTTTTAAGTGATCATTCACTAGGACTCCAAGGCCCCTCGCAAATTTACCGTTTTTGAGCCAGATTCCGCTTAATCTGTACTTGTACCTTTGGCTTTTCCTGCCCAGGTGTAAAGCCTTTCTTTTCTCCATATTAAAGTTCATTTTGTTGGATTAAGGGCCCATTGCTCAAGTCTGTCAAAATCTTTTTGGATCCTGAGCTTGTCTTCTGGGGTGTTGGCTGTTCCTGCCAGCTTAGCGTCATCTGCAAATTTGTATTCCCTCATCTGTCATTTATGAAGATATCGAGGAATTCTGGGCCTAAGACGGAACCTTGTGGTACCCCACTGCTTCCCTCCATGTAGATGTACCCCCATTAAGGACTACTTGTTAGGACTGGGAGATGGGCCACTGAATTCCATTCGGACCCCTTGCCTACTGGGTTTGTCTGCAGTGGGAAGTCTCTGTGGGCAACAGAACAGATGTCAGACCTGCCTCAACTTGGGCTTCTAACTAAAAACAAATCTTAACTCCATTTGTTGAGAAAAAGTAGTTTACCAGGAGACAAGTGAATTGCAGTGGTGTAAAAGCCAGAACTGAGAGTTTGCGCCAGATTTCTGCCAGTTAAATTCCCTCTCTTGGTCAGTTCCCCTGTGTTTACCTCTTGTTGTCCACTCCCATTTGAATAAGGTGTTTTGGAAACGGTCACTCCGTGTGCTGGCATTCTCCTCCCGGGGAGAGCACCATGAAGACCTGTCCAGAGAAATCTCACCGTTCAGTTTCACTTTCCCCTCCCGGCCAGTTTCTCCCGTGGCTCATGGCAAGCTGGCAGTTCTGACGACAGAGCTTAAAGCTCCGCTTGGTTTCATGGAAGCCGAAGCCGACGACGGTACTTTTGAGCATGTGCAGAAGGCTGCTGTAGGAAGGATGGGCACAGAACCAAGATGAAACATCACCAAGCCTCGGAGGAGAGCGCCAGACGGAAGAGGCAAGTGCTGCCAATGTGGCCTCTGCCCTGGGGTCGTAGCACGAAAAGCCACATCGTTCTGCGGCTGCAGGGATCGCTGCCCCATCGAGCTGTGCAACCCGGACTTTAAACCCCATTAAATCTCTTTGCACCGCATGCAACTGGGGGGGGGGGGGCAGGGCTGTTGGGTGGGGGAGGGGCAGCCAATCTTTCCTGCTGTTTCAGTATTCTGCCCGCCGAATCTTCCGGGCACCCTCTTCCTCCCCTCCCAGGCACCGGAAGCATGCAGAAATGCTGCCTCGCCCTCAGCTGGCCAGTGTTAGGTCTATTGTAAGATTGAGGTTTGGCTGCAATTCACCGTGTCACATGCCTCACGCAACCTCTTTCCCTGGGACTTTGCGAAGGGTCCTGGCTGGGGAAAGAGCCAGTAAGGGGAGGTGGGGGCTGTCTTCCCAGCAGCTCTGCCCTTGCCACAGTCAGGCAGAGGGGGGCTGGAGGGGGGGCAGCAGCAACAGTGGCGGCAGGAGGAAGTGGGGAGTCAGCTGCTCCTTGCGGGCTGGAAAGGAAGAGCGAGGTGGCGGCAGAACAGCTGCTTGCCTGTTTCTGTCCCCTGGCTGCTGCTGGGTGAAGCCCCTCTGCTTCAGGTAAACAACGCAGGGCACCTGTGGCCCCCAGGGTCCTCCCCCCCCCACAAGTGCGGGCTCCCGTTTGGACTGCGCTCTGCTACCTGGACCGAGGTCTGCATTGGCTTGGGGAGCAGAGGGGCAGGGAGAGCCTTGGTCCGGCACACTCACCCACCCATCCCCCCTACCCCTTTGCCTCTCTTGCCCATCCTTTGGCATGGCCGAGCGAGAGAGGGGAATCTTTCTCTTGAGCAGGTAGGCACCTGGCCTCTCTGCTGCCCCTGGGATTGGCCGTGCTGGGGTGGCCAAAGCCATATCCAACGCACCAACCTGGGCTGCCCCAGAGCCTGCAAGATGGAGGTGGGTGGGGCAGGCACTAAGGATGCCTCTGGGATGGGAGGGAGGGGCTGGAGGCATCCCTGTGCGAGGCCTCTCTCGGCTCCACTGACTGGCCCCTCATCAGGGGAGGGCAGCTTCGGGTCAGGCCTGCTTGGGCTGATTGAAGTGGGAGATCTGGCTCTAGTGACCAAAGAGTGGGAAAAGCCAAACGCAAAATGTATGAGAAAAACTATCAACATGAGAATCAAACGCCTTGGAAAGGAAGGGAATCTGCAGATACTCTACTTCCTGATTGGGGGGGGGAGGAAGAGGAGGACACATTTTATGGCCAGGCTGGGTGCTGCAAAGGACCCGCCTTCTGGGCCTCCAGGAATGTCCGAGGGCTGCGCAGGTTGGGCCCAGTGGGAGTTGCACAGGATGGGCCTGGTGGGAGGCTTACTCCAACTAGCAGCCGCCTTGGACAACCCTTTCCATTCAAGGGAAGGGCCTTGTAAGCTTTGAGAGGCTGAAGCACAATCGGATTCACTTCCTGGTGGTCCAGAGGGAGCTTCAGATCAGGCAGCTCCCTTGCCCCCCCCCCCTGACAACACAGAGCCCTCCAAAACCGGCCTCTGAGCTCAGCCTCCTACTTTCCAAGCACTTCTCCGTTTTCCCTTGGTTGCCTCATCCAGGCTGGGCATTTGGGAGCCTGCAGCCCCCTCATCAGCTGAGAGACAAGTGGGGGAAGAGCCCCCCCTCCCACCCAAGCAATTCATTGCTTCACACACACACACACAGAGCTTCAAAGGAGGGAGGAGCCGAACCTCCCCCCTCCCCCCTCCATCGCAATTGCTAAGGGGAGGCCACACCTGGGTCAGGAGGCCAGAGACAGCCGATACTTAAGGTGGGGTGGGGTGGGGTGGGCGTGGACGAGCAGCCAGCGCCTTCAGTTCTTCCCTCGGCTTCACCAGCAGCTGCCATGGCTGAAGAGTCCCCGCCAGAGAGGCCTCTCCTGAGAGCCGCCGAAGAGCCTTCCTCCTCCGCACACTCCCTCCTGATGGGTAGGCTGCTCTTTCTCCCCACGCCTGGCTTTTGCTGCTACTCCCCCATCTCCAGAGTGACCTAACCTCTTCCTCCTCCTCCTCCTCCTCCTCCAGCCCTAGGAAAAGTTCTCTTCGCTGCCTTGCCCGTGGCAGGAATCGCCATTGGTGAGTGAAACCCCCACCAGCCCCCTTGGCTGGCCTGCTGCCCCTGCTCCGGTGGTGCCGGATCCTTTGCTGGGCCCGCCTTGAAGTGGTCGGCTCCTGCAGGGGCCGAGTAACTGCTGCGTGGTCCTCCTCGTTTGCTGAGGAAATTGTAACAACCGTGGCTGGTGCAACCCAAATCCTGGCTTACTGAGCACCACTGGTTTGTGCCTGCGTGTGCTTCCGTGAAGCAGACCCACAAGGTGTGGTGCTCGGAAGGGTCAGCTGGGCTCCCAAGAGGCTAGTAGTGCCAGGCTTGGCCGTGGTTGTGGGTCCCTTCGTCCCCCCCCCCCCCTCTCAGGCCCGGAGCTCCCGGCCGGAGCATAGAGGCAGCTTTGCAGGCCCTCCTGGCTGTTGGGCTGCCTCTGAATCGGCCAGTGGGGGCCGGGCTGCTTTTTCTCCTCCTCCCACCTGGACCAGCAGTTTGCATGTCCACCTGGGCTGGGATACAGGCACCGGTTGGAGCCGTGGCCAGCTTGGCGCCTTTATCCGGGAGGTGACTAAGGCTGCGAAGCCGTCTCCCAAATTTCAGGAAAGGGTCTTTTTTTCATTTTCCGCTTCACCAACCTGGGCTCCTCTTGCCCAGGGAAGGACAGAGGGCCGAGGCCAGTAGGAGGGATCTGTATTCTGGGGTGCGTCATGTTGAAGGAAGGTCCGAAAATCTCAGAGGCTAATCTGTTGCTCCTCCATCCCCAGGAGCAGTCTATCTTGGTCAGTGCCCCCGGCAGCCTCTCCTCCCCATTTACTTGCTCATCCAGGGTGTCGTTACCCTCCTCCTCCTGTTCCTGAGCTGTGTTCCCTGCGGGGACGGCACTGACCGGCCGAGCACGCTCCTCAACTGTTTGCGGGGAGCGGGGTTCCTCTTCCTCTGCGCCTGGTTCATTGCAGGTAGGCGGAGGGGCTACCTGGGGGGGGGTCCTCGCCCTTCCATGGGGGGGGGGGCACAGAACTGCCCGACCTCCAGCCTTTAACTGGCAGAGCCAGAGGTCCAGAGCTCATGGAGGGTTGCTGTGCTGAAGGCTGTTAAGTGTGCTGGGGTCCCTCTGATGTCGCTCCTGGGGGGCTGACCGGAGGCAGCTTCCCTTGTCCACAGCAACAGCACCCTTGGAACAACCCCCTCCCTCCCTCCCTCCCGCTCCTGAGCCCCAGACTCGGCAGTGGCCATGGGACTTCAGAGAGAGAGGGTGGCCAGGGGGCCTCAGGGCAGGAGGACGGAGCCCTTCCTGACCGCATTCCTCCCCCTTTCTCCCCCCCACCCCCAAAGGTAACGTCTGGGTCTACTCCATCTACCCCCCTGACTACGAGCACTTCGGCCAGCCTGACTTTTGCCACCGGACTCTCTTCCTCTTCGCCTTGGGGGTCACCACCGCCATACACGCGGCCTTGGCCGTGGCCCTGCTGCTGGCGCTCAGCATCCTGGTCGGCATCCTCATCCTGAACGCCGTGGTGTCTGCCCGCAGGCGGAGGGGCTGCAGTGGGGGCCTGTAGTCGTCCTGCCCACCTTTCGTTCTTAGCTGACCTTTTTCTTAATAAACTTCCACGTTGCTCAGCTGCCTCCTTCACTCGCCCGTCTCGGGGGATGGTCGGGGCTGGGGGGGGAGGGGTCTCGGGGGCGGGAAGAGAGGGGGGGTCTCGGGGGCGGGAGGGGTCTCGGGGGCGGGAAGGGAGGGGGGGTCTGGGGCGGGAGGGGTCTCGGGGGCGGGAGGGGTCTCGGGGGCGGGAAGAGAGGGGGGGTCTGGGGCGGGAGGGGTCTCGGGGGCGGGAAGAGAGGGGGGGTCTCGGGGGCGGGAGGGGTCTCGGGGTAGGGAAGAGAGGGGGGGTCTCGGGGGCGGGAGGGGTCTCGGGGGGAGGCTGAACTCCACCGGGCGGCCAGTCTCGTCAGGGCCGATGGGCTCTCTGGCCGACGGAGCTCTTCGCTGAGCCACTTCGGTCCTGCCTCGCCCAACCCCGACGGGTGTTGCAGGGCACATCGGGGCTGTGTGTGTGTGTGTGTGTGTGTGTCGGGGGGGGGGCTCCCTTCCCCCGGATTCGCGGCCCCCCTGCAACATCCCCCCTCCCACCCCCCGTGGATGGAGGTTTCCTCCCGCCGCCGCCGCCGCTCAGCCTCGCCCTTCACAGTCTCCGCCACCCGAAAGACCAGGCCGAGGCGGTGACGGGCCCCTGGGCGCAAAGGGGGCCGCCCAGCAGGAGCCGCAGCGCCCACCCCCAGGCTCCCTCGGGCGGCGGCCGGGAAGGCGCGGAAGGCGAAAGGGAGCCCCGAGGGAGGGAGGGGGGGAGCGCCCCGCCCTCTCCCGTCGGCGTCGCGGGAAGAGGCGGAGTCATCTCCCGCCCCGCCCCCCGATCTCGCGCGAATCCCGAGCTGAAGCCACTTCCGCCCAGAGCTCCCTCACCGGAAGGCAGACTCTCCGGAGGCCCGCCCCTTCCGTTTCCGCAGGGGTCAGTGGGCGGCGCCGCGGCTCCTTTTCCGCCTGCGGCTGTTGGCGGTTCCAGGCGGGCATGGTGAGCTCCGGGGGGGGGGGGGGGCGGAGGAGGAGGAGGAGGAGGAGGGGGGGGGGGGCGGCGGGGGCGGCCGGGCTGACCGAGCGCTGCTGCTTTCCCGGCAGGCGGCGGCGGCGGCGGCGGCCCTCACGCAGGGCCTGGAGCGCATCCCGGACCAGACCGGCTACCTGGTCATCTGCGACGGCGCCGTCCTGGCGGTGAGGAGGCGGCGAACGGGGCCGGGAGGGTCGGGGGTGTCCGGCGGGCGCTGACCTCCCTCTCCCCGCAGTCGGCGGGCGACCTGGAGAACGACGAGCGCACCGCGGGCGCCATGGCGGAGCTGGTGAGCACGGCCTGCGCCTTCCGGCTGCCCCGGGGCCCCGAGCTGCCCTTCCGCCGCGTCTCCGGTGAGCCTCCCCGGGGGGGGCGGGAGTGAAGGGGCGGGGGGGGATGAGGGGGCGGGGGGGGAGTGAAGGGGCGGGGGGGGGCGCGCAGGCGTCGTGGCCTCCGCTGACCGGCGCCGCTCCTCCCTCCCCCTCCCCCCTTCCCCGTCCGCAGTGGTCTTCGGGGAGCACTCCCTGCTGGCGACCGTCTCCGGGCAGAAGCTCTTCGTGGTCAAGCGGCTGAACAGCGTCCCGGAGCCCGTGGTCGTCTGAGCGGCGGGGAATCCCTCCGTCTGCCGCTTCGCCCGCTCCCTGCCTCCCCTCGGCCCCTCGGCCCCGCCCCTCCCGCCCACCACCGGAGCAGGAAGGAGAGGGGCCTTCCCCCCCCTCCCCCGCCTGCCGCCTTTCCTTCCCCGGGGGGGGGGGTTTCCCCCCCTCCATTCTCCAGGGATCCCCCGCCAGAGCCTTTATTTCCCCTTCTCCCGGGTGAGATGCTGCTTTCGGGGGGAGTCGCCCTCTGGAGAAGCTTTTTACTTGCCATCTGCTCTTCCGAGTGGGAGCAAAGCCGTTTCCCCACTGGATGCTCGCTAGCTGCTCTGGGCTGCCTGAAACCAGCGGAGGAGGAGGAGGAGGACCCAGGCGACCCAGGGGGATTGTTAAGTCCGTCTTCAGGCCGGGGGTGAATTCGTCATCGGAAGCAGAGGAAGAAAGGAGGACGGTGCCAGACGACACCAAAGAGATCCATTAAGCATGTTACTTGCCGGCCAGCCAGGGCAGTTTATTTGTAAGCACATATACATACAGAGTTGGCGTTGCTCCTGAACGAATAAAAAATATAAATAACAAAAATTAAATAAAGTGCAATGGAGAGTGGCCTTGGCCTGGGAGGATGCGGAGGTAGGGAAGGGCCGGAGTCCGGCCCTCTCTGGTCTAGGAATGCAGCGGAGACTGAGATTCTGAGAGCCTTTCAGGTCACATCCTGGGGGCCTAATCCAGGGCGAAAAGGGAAAATCGATTTGCGGACTGTCCGGCTATTAAAAGTACCTTCTGCCAGAGGGGCTGGAGTAGTTCCTTGCTTGGGGGGGGGGGGAAGGGGGCGATGTAGCTGCTCCTTCCTCTTTTGGCTTTCAGGCAGGGGTCCCCCCCCCCCCTACAGAGTGAAAACCACTGCTGGCTGCTCAGCTGGAGGAAGATGAGGGGAGTGGGTGGGCCAGCAGTCCCTGGAAGGGGGAACTGTGGCACAGCCAGGAAATGCTCCCAGCCAGGGCTGCGGCTGAGGACTCCTGTTTGAAGAGATGCCGGGTCAGGTGGACCGGGGGGGGGGGGGGGGGGAGGCGTCAATCTCTGGAGTTCAGGTGTCTGGAGCAGATGCGAGACTGGCGCATACTGTGCGCATTGGTTCTGAGGGGAGGCTGAAGGCCTTTCTGGGGACCCCTCCTCTGTCATGTGACAGGCGCTAACACCAGCACCTTGCACTCTCGTTTGGCAATTTTGTCAAGGGAAAGAGCAGCCTTGTCGGGGGGTAAATAAAGAGGGCGGCCCACCGGGGAGCCTACAGGGGGAGTTATGGCCCGTCGCTCCATGACGCTTCCTGACCTATTGGGAGGGAGGGAGGAGAGCGATTAGCAGGGTTTTCCCTGACAGCCCATCCCTTTCCCTCCCAGCTGATGTCTGCAGAGTCTGGGTTTCTCCAGCCACTTCCTCCCCTCCCGATTAGCTTCCTCCACAGCACCCACCTCAGGAGGTGTCCCCGTGCCGGCTGCTGGTGGGAGAAGCTCTGGGAGCGCCCGAGGCTGGCCTGATGACGCCCCACCAGCTCCCGCACTGCTGGGCTCCCAGGGCTGCTCTTGCGGGAGACCGGCCGGGCCTCCGGAGGGGGGTTGGACACGCTGGCTGTGAACTGGAGCTTCAGCTTCATGTGTTGGGACAACTGCGGCGGGGGGGGGGGGGGGGGGAGGGCGGGGAAAGAGAGGATAGTCGTCTTGGTTGGTCTGCGATTCTTCTGCTATGCAATGTTGGGATTGGATGTAACCCGGATAGGTCATCCGCAATTGGCAGGGGGATCCTGGTTTGTTGAGCCAACTTGTCCAGCATGTGGGGACATTTACCTCAAACAAGCCAGCACGCAGAGCCTGAAACGTGACGCAGAAGGTGCGGGCGCTGCCCTTGCGGGAGAATCCCAGGTTATTGAGAGGGGTGTGGCACACAATAGAGTCTTGAGGGTCTGGTGTGGCACGACATTCGTCGCAGATATTCTGCTTCTTCCCTAAAGGATCGGGGGGGGGGGGGGGGAGAGCCGAGCAAGAGCGGTTAAGGGGGGTCCGAAGACCCAGCATGCTCCCAAAACCCAACCAGTGGAGATGGGGGGGGGGGTAGAGGCCTGTGCAGCTCCCGGCCTGCCCTCCCAGCTGCTGCCCTTCCCCTCTGCCTGAAGAGGAGCCGGCCGTCCCGTCCTCCCAGGAGGCCTCCTCTACCCTCCGCTCACCTGCGGCAGCACTTTCTGGCGTCCACACCAGGCGCACTGCCAGAAAGTCCTGCAAGTTGTTGATGAGTGTGTACGTAACTACGAAGCGCCGATGCAAGGCAACTGGCGACTCGCATTCTGCAGTCATCACAAACCTGGGACGGGCAAGGCGGATGCTGGGCAGCCTAGGAGGGAAAGCGAGAGAACTCTTGGCAGTCCCTCTGTGCTAAAGCCCTGGAGTCCTCAGCTTAGGTGCCCCCTTTCTTTGTATCAGGGGTGGGTGAGAGGGGCACTGTCCTCCAGCTTGTGAGATGGGTGCCAAACCACGCTCGGAGCTTTGGCTGCCAAGATAGGACGGAGAAGACTAACTCTCTGTGGCGCTGGGCACCATCAGGGTCAACCCTCCACCTCTAAACATCATACCTCCTCCCCCCCAGAAGAGGACAATTTCTACGTACAGGAATGCACTGATTAAGTGGCCCTATATACTTCTAAACTAAGCTTTGAATCTTCTCCAGGAAGGTCCTTCACCCTGGGGATGACTTAGTCCTGGGGCTCAATAGCCTGGAATTACAAGGTGGGGGATGGAGAACAGAATGCAAGGAGATAACGGATGGAAATAATCCAGGTTTTTTTTGGGGGGGTGGAGAATTCTCAAGATGACAAAATGATATTCAAAAAGCAATAAATAAATTAATTACGAGATGCTTTATGCAAGAAAACTTCCTGGAGAAGGAATCTGGCTGCCAGATAATACAGTCTGGGGAATTCTGGGAGTTAGAAGTCCAGAAGTCTTACAGTTCCCAAGTTTGGACACCCCTGTACTAGACACAGAGAGCGAGAAGGCCAGACGGTGCCATCATTTGTACCTGCAAATCATCGGAAGAATAAAGACTGACTCCAAAACAAAGGTGGGGCTTCCAAGGAAAATGGCAGAATTTGAAGTCCCCCTATAGAATCAGGGCTACCTACTGAGGTAGAAGCTCGGATATGATACTATATATATATATATATATATATATATATATATACACACCTGTGTACACGGATGTATGGTACGTATCAGTGGTGGGATTCACTTACTTTCGCTACTGGTTCGCAAACGTGAGTGCGCTCACTCGCACGCGCTGCCTTCTGTGGCATGTGCAGAAGGTCGCGCGTTGCGTGTGGGTGGGTGGGCAATTGCTACTGGTAAGAACCAGCAGAATACCACTACTGATATATATAAACTCTTTGAGAGCAAGGTTGGCGTCTTCCAGCCCTTCGTTTACGCTCATGCAGACAGCTGCACGACACCGAAAGCTCAGCCTTGAGCCCAGCAGCACCCAGCCCAGTTTTCCTGCTGGCTCTTCCACCAGAAAGGGCCGCTTGCCAGGCAAGGGCTCTGCAGTGGTGTTCGTGGAGCCTCAGTCCACCCAGGGCCGCCTCCAGGTGAGACCTTTGGGAGGAAGGTGGTGCTGTGGACACACAGCCCACCTGGATGTCAGCAAAACATTTCATCTGCATAATGAACCCCTAAATAGGTTGTGCAGGCCAGGGCTTCACCGCTGGGTGGTTCAGTGGCTGATGGGAAGCTGGCTCAGGGGCAGATGATCCCAGAGTGGGGGTCCGGTGGTGGTCAACAGAGACCTGCCACAAGCAGCGGAGCACAAGGCCTCTTCCGTTCCAGGGGTTCAAGGGGTTCCTAAGTGGCATAACAGTTCCTGGGGGTATTCGTAACATGGGAAAAGAAATGGCATTGCTGCAAAATTGGTCAAAAACGTGGCAAAAGGTGCAGTTGAGTGTTTCTGAACGTAAGATCAGCCACTCCGGGGGGGGGGGGGGGAATCCTCTGGCAGGGTACAGTATTGGGTGTACAGGGCCAGGCAGAACAACAGAAAGGAAGAAGGTTGGGGGTGCTTAGATGGCTGCAGAAGGAGTAAGCAGTGTGGCCAGGCAGCTGTGAAAGCAAACAAAATTTGGGGCGCCTCCCTCATCTCCTGTGCCAGCCAGGCTCCCCTCCCAGGCGCCCTGAGGCTGGCCGTGTCCCTTCCGGACCGCAGGAAAGGGAGCTACTCACCTGTAGTGCGTGTAGATGCTGCTTGTGAACGGGAGTTTGGGGGTCGACCACTGCAGCACCGCAATGAGGGGGACCTCCAGGCCCTGAAAGTGCAAGGGGAGAATGAGCGGCTGCCCCCTGTGTCCCTCCCCCACTCTGCACTGCAGGTGCCCAGGCAAAGAGGGCCTGGGGGCGGGGGGGACCTCACCTCTTTGATGCTGTCGGGGGGCTGCTCTGGCGCCTGCAGTTGGAAAAGGAAATTTTGCTCCTCCAGTGCGCGGAGGGAGCAGGGCCAGGCAGAAGTGGTGGAGGGCACCTGGCAAAAGGAGGCCATGGAGACTTCGCCAGATTGGTGGCTGTGGGGAGGCGGAACAGAAGCAGCGTGAGAAAAAACGGCAACCCTGCCCCCTCCTCCCATACATGTGCCTGCAGACCCCTGCCTCCCTGGCACACCCATCAATTCTTGGTCTCAGGGCAACGGAGTCCTGCTTCTGCCCACAGCCGGGCTGGGAAAAGAGGTTTCTGCCATGCAAGAAGCAGAATCAAGACGCCAGGTTCTGCCATGCAAGAAGCTCCCTTTTGAGCTCACGGGCATGCAGGTGGCACCCCTTGACGCCTGGCCTCGGCCTTCCCTGAGGCAGCTTCTCCTCCTGCCTCTTGGCGGCAGCCCAAGTGGGCCCTCCAGGAATGAGACTCTGAAGGGCTCCAAGAGTCAGGCACAACCTTCCACCCTCCCCCTCCCCAGAGAGCAAAAAGTGCATTTATTTATTCTGCCTTAAGAACAAGGTAGCCAACATATCCAGCACACCTTCCTCCTCCTCCTCCGATTTTCCCCACAACAAAACAACAACCCTGTGAGGGGGGCTGGGCTAAGAGGAGGGGACCCGTCCAAAGCCTCTCAGCTGCTTTTCATGCCTCAGGTAGCTCCAGAGCTGCCTCCTGGCTCCTTGCCTGGGGATTTAACCACTAGGCAGACTGGCTGTAGCTAAGGCCCTGCTGTGGGCTCGCCCAAATACCAGCCCTGGAAGTGCAGCTCAGAGAAGGGTTGGATTTGGGCTGCTCAAAGGTAAACAGCCCGGTTTGAAGAGTGGGGAATGTCCCTTAAATGCTCCCTCAGACAGACAGACAGACAGACTGGCCCTCTTACCAGATATCATCCACTAGCAAGACGGAGCCGTCGGGCATCATGGGAAGGTAACTGGCATTCAGGTTGGGCAGGATCCGCACGTCCCACACTGAGAGCTCGTCCTGGGAGGCAGCATTCAGAACTGGGGAGGGGGGAGGGGAATGGGGAATATGGGCCTTGCCTGGAGAAGAGGGGGACCCGGGTGGGGGGGCACCTGCCATGGGAGACCCTCCCCTCCCCACCTAACAACTCACCTTTGAGAACCGTCAAGTGCTTCCCAGACACGTTGAGTTGCTGGCACTTCAGCTCCGGGGGAGGCAGCACAGTCAGCATGGTGCTCACTGCAAAGCAAGAGCAGAGAGGGAGGCATCAGCTCTGCCCAGCCCCGGTGGGAGGGAGGGAGGGAGGGAGGGTGAAGGCCACCCCCCCCTCCGCCTGCCGCTCACCTTGCGCCTTGAAGGCGCCCTGCTCTTCTCGGAAGATCTGGGAAGGGGCCCGATCCTGCAGGATGCTGAGGTAGCCGCGTTCCCGGACCTCGCCTCTCTCCTGGTCGCGCCTCCAGACGGTGGCCACTATCTGCGGAGGAACCGGCATCAGTCCTGGGCAAGGCCGCCCGGAGGGCGCTGGCCGGAGCAGGGCAGAGGGGGCGGGCTTACTTTGGCCTTGAGGGTGCTGGGCGGCAGCCTGTCCAGAGAGATGGTCAGCGGAAAGATGACTTCGTCGATGGAGACGATGGGCTCCTCGGGGGTCACCTGCGGGAGGGAGCCGAGGGTCAGGAGGGTCCCCGGGGCGCCGCCGGCACCGTCGCCGCCGCCCCGCTCCCGCTCTTACGGCCTGTGCCGTCGTTCCCGGGGCGCCGTGGCCGTGGGTCAGGAGCGCCCGGCACTCCCGGAAGACGCTGCCATCGGCGGCCGCCTCTCCGGCTCCGGCCGCGCCCTCCTCCGCCGCCGCCTCCCCCAGGAGGGCCTCGTCTCCAGCGCCGCCGCCGCCGCCAGCCGGGCTGACGCTGGCCAGGGCCGAGAGCGAGCCGGCCAGTTCCCCCCAGGGCGGCCGGGGAGCGCCGCCGACCCCCGAGCGGCATCGCAGCACCAGCAGGAAGCGGACCGTCTCGCCCAGGTAGAGGTGGTTCCTGCGAGGCAAGGCCCGGTATCGGCCCGGCTCCCCCAGGAGCACCTCGCGGGCCGGGAAGGGCACCGCCGGGAAATACATGAAGTAGTCGCACTGGGACTCCATGCCGGCGGGCGGGCCGGGCGGCGGGCGAGGGCCGGGCCGGGCGGCGAGAGGCGGCGGCAGCTGCGCAGGCGGCGGGGGCGGCACGGCATGGGCGGCTGGGGTCCCCCTGGTCGGGCTCCGCCGGGCGGCTGCTGGAGGAGAGGAGGAGGGGGGCCAGGCGAGGCGCGCGGGAGCCGGATTCGGCCCGGGCTCTCCGGGAGAGCAAGGCGGTCAAAGAGGCGGGCGCGGAGGCGGAGAGAGGCGGGCGCAGCGCGGCGGGCGGGGCGGGGCGAGGCAGCCCTCGGCGTCTCCCTGCTGCCCGCCCTTTCCTGGCCAGCTGCGCGGCGGGAGCCTTGGGCGCTTGGCGGCTCCCGCAGCGACTCCA
Source organism: Thamnophis elegans (assembly GCF_009769535.1). Classification (NCBI taxonomy): domain Eukaryota; kingdom Metazoa; phylum Chordata; class Lepidosauria; order Squamata; family Natricidae; genus Thamnophis; species Thamnophis elegans. The sequence goes on from NC_045558.1 coordinate 144,266,356, forward strand.
GACCGGCTCCTGCCAGGGCGGAGCGCTTGGGAGAGCTTCCTTCGCCCTTCGGCGTTGGCGACGGGCAGCTGGGAGGGAGGAGCGGAGGCGCCGGCGGCTTCCTTTCCTGGGCCCAGCGTCTGACTACAGTCCGCGGCTGCTCTCTTCTTCCAGGTTTTGGCTGAATAAATGTAGTTTACACGTACGAAATAATCCACTCGGATTGAATCCGGCGGACTGAAAGGCTTGGGACGCCGCCTGTAATTGTCAAGCTTTCTGAATAAATCCGGCCCAGCGCAGCTTCCTGGCCCGGTTCCTCCTCCTCCTGGAATTACAGTGGGGGTCAGGAAGCGCTTCGTCCCCTGACCAGGCGGGTATTGCAAACCTTTTTAAAGTGTTAAGCAAAAATCCATGAGACCCAAAGGGGTTTTTTTTGTTTCTTTTTTGCCAGGAGCTGCAAGCAAACACTGGGACCGGGTCAAAATGGGCAAAGATGGCGATGTTCGGACGGCGGGATGTTGCAAACGGCCGCAAATGTGGGCTACTTGCCAAGCGCCCAAAACTGCCGTCGGGAACTCCGGAAGCGACTCGCCGGAATCTCTTTGCGGGGCTGTCCCCTTGGGACCCCTTGCAACAGGGGGGCTGACTTGGAGGTTTTGACTTTCTCAAGGACTCTCGAAGATGCTGCCCGTTTTGGAGGGGGCAAGGAAGGCTGCCCGCTGGCTTGCCTGGTAACAACTTTTCAGATATATTTAAGCCATTTTATTTTATGATATCTCGCCCCTCCCAGACCTGCCCCCTCCCTCTTCAGGACAGCTTTTCAGCAGCTCTTGGGGGGGGGGGCGATGGGCTTTTGAAGTTAATGGCCTCAGGAGACAGGCATCTCTCTCTCTCTCTCTCTCTCACACACACACACACACACACTCTCTCTCTCACAGACACACACACACACACCCTACTAGGGCCAGGAAGTGCCACCTGAAAGTTGAATTTTTCTTTTCTATTGTTATGGCCATCATCACTGTGCCCAGATTCAGAGCAAACGGTTCCAGTTGTGAGAGATCGGCGTGTAGATAAAAGGAGGAGCTGCTTCATGCATTGCCTTTCTGGGGGAAAGGTGGGTGGAGGGCTGGCAGTGAGAAAGCCCCACCCAGCCATGCAGCTGGGCAAGAGGAAGGCCAGGGGTCAGCCATGGGTGACTTCTCTGACCATTGGCATTTCTCTAAAGCACAGATGCCCCCCCTCCCCCAGAGCAGAATCTTGGTTTCTAAGGAGAAAAGTTACCCCAAGAAGACAAAACAAGTCAGGCTCAGACTACAGCAATCAATTCATATGTTTTAATTCTTTATTCTGATGTTCTCCTTTTTGAAAAGGAGCACAGTAATTGTTCAATGGGAAAAAAGATCTAAACAGCATCACTGCCCAAAATGCCGGAAAGAGCTGCTGTAATTTCAGAATTCCACGGTGTGATTGATGGATTGAACCAGAGGTGCCCTCCTAGCTTTTGGGTTCACCTGGCTATTGGGTCCAATAAAGAAGACAGGTGCAAATCTGAACTACTGCAGAGCAGCAGAGGTGATGATGAGCCTGAGGTTCCTGATCTCTCAGTGTGACCTGGAGATGGTCCAAGTTCCAGCCTCGGACCTGCCTCCCTGTCCAGCAGGAAGACCGAGGTGGCACTGCCCTTCAGTGGTTTCTTCAGCTGGTGGAGAGTTGGGCGCACTCTTCTCCCCAAGAGTCAGCCATGCCTGGTTCAATGGCGGTCAGAGCGTTTAGCATGTCATGTTGTAGTCCTGCAGCTGTTGTGGATGATGGGTGGGAGCCTGGAGGCAGCAGCTTCTATGGTTTCACAGCAGCAGCCAGATTCTGCCGGGAACACCCACGGCTTCCTTCCCAGGGTTCTGTGGGATGACAGCGATTTCTCCACCCCGCCCTTTTGCATAGTTCAACCTCGCTCTTAAGGGGCAGCAAAATCCAGTTTTTACTTTCACTGAGTGGCAGCCGGACTACGGAGCTTGCGCAAGGGGCAGCTGGGCCACAGGGGCCTCCCAGGAGGAGGCAGCAGGAAGAGGCCGGACACTCTCTTTCTCCAGGCTCCTTTTTTCAGGCTAGAAAGAGAAACGGCCCTGGGGTGGATAGGCCAAAGCCTGGCTAATCCCTGCACCCCTAACCAACCCTGACGCCCCAGCAGGATGAAGGCCCTAACCAAGTCACCCCACTCCTCGGTCTCTGGCTCCGGTCGTCCTTCAGGCTGCCTGGAAGGTCTGCCGGCCTGGCTGAAGTAGAGCTGGGTTCAGGCACAGCTAAAGAAGCTCTGGGAACGGCCTTTCTCCGGAAGCCTTTTATTTCATTATTCTATATGCGAAGCTCTCCATAATTTCAGCCCTTCTGGTTGGGTCACATAACTCTGAACGATTCATTCTTGAAGCAGTGATTGTTTCCTATCCTGGGTTGGTCGTGTTATCTTCCTGGCTTCCAGTGCAGTGAAACTTCAGTGCAGCTTCATTCCCTCCCAGCGTTTGCCAGCAACGGCTCCACAGGTCCTCGGGTTTTCGCCCCAGGTCCAACCCTGGGATCAGGGACCCCAAATATGGCCCTGCTGCCCAGGTCCTCAAGCCGTCCGCATGGCCCCCAGAGCCTCTCTGCCTGAGAAGTCTCCGGTGCAGCCTCCTTCCCCCAAGGAGAGACGGACATGCAGAGAAGAGCCAGCAAGCCCCGCGGCGGCTCCAGCTCCCCTCACCTTCCAGGTACAAGCCCCACGGCCTCTGGGGCGAGACAGTGGCATGGGAGAGAAGCAGCCAGCCAGCAGGAGCACATGGTGGGCCAAAGGCTGGCGTGAGAGAGCCCAGCCCCTTCCACACAAGAGTGCTGGTCTGCCAGGCTTTGGGAGGCTGGAAAATACTGAGCACGGGCCAGAGGATGGGGGGGGGGGGGAGTTGTCATGCTCTTCCTGGCCCAGTCATAAGAAATCCAATTTTGGAAGCTCCCCACATGAAGCTGCTGGGTGTGCCTGGTGCCAGGGAGGGTGCGTTGCCCTGTCTGTCTCTCAGTGTTAAACAATCCTGAGCTGTTTAAAGAGAACCGACAGCCTTTTGCCTCTCCAAATATGGGAACCTCTTCATTTCTCTGGCATCGCCTGTCCCTGCAGCTCTCCTGGGGCCCCTCTGCCCATTGTGTCCTGCGTGGACGGGGGGGGTGGGTGGGTGTCTGGGAGAGCACCACGGGGGGGGGAGGGGGGAGGCATTTTAATCAGACGGGTTCTGCCAAGAGCTATTGTGGGTGCCTCCCCCTCCCCCTCTGAGATTGCCACTCTTGTGGGGGTGGGGAAACTGCTTGGCATCGAGGAGGTCCTTGTACTGCAGTTCGGGAGTAACCATCTGCTGACACACGACCTGTAGGCCAGATGCCAGGCTGGGCTGTAGGGCATAACCAAGGATTGGCACCTGCCCAAACTGGAAGGGGCGGATGTGCTCGTCAGCAATGTGGCCTGGCTCCAGCGGTCCCCCCCCCTGCAAACAGCGCCGCATAAATTCTGCCCGCTGCTTTCGGAGAACGGCCACTTCCCCAGCCATGCGGGCGGTGCCAAAGTGTTTCACGCGTGCCCAGAAAGTGCGGTTGAAATGAGTGTAGAGATGCCAGTCCAGGTGATTCCAGGCACGGAGCTGAGCTGCATCGCCGCGGCCCAGCGGGTGAACAGCCTCTGGATTGCGCAGGTTGTGCTGGAAAGCCACCACATCCTCAAAGCCCCAGCAGAGGGCGTCACGCAGCAGCACCAGCGACTCATCCATGTATTCCGTTAGCAGCACCAGGTGGAAAATACGATCCAGGCCCAGCAGAGCAGCGTGGATGGTGGCTAAGACGGGGCTTGCTGGTGGATCAAGGCCAAAGTCAAACCAGAGCAGGTTGCGGGCATAGTGGCTGCCACGCTCCCCGGGCCGGTAGAAGTTCTGTGGGGAAGCCAGGAACTCCGGCAGTGAGCGAGCCCGGCGGAAGGCGGGGACCACACCCCGGTAATAGGAGAAAGCCGATTCAGCCAAGGAAGCCGGGTCCCGCACTATGGAGAAGTAGAAACTGTCCGTGGGCATCACCTTCTGGACCTGGAGGGGAAGATGGGGAGGTTAGTGTTGATGCCAACCACAGGGGATACCCATGGAAAAGATGAGCTCCTGCCTGCCTCCTCCTGGGTGAAAGTTGGGGGCCATCCGCTAACAAAGATGGTTGGGGGCCAGAGGCTGACTGTAAAACCGTTTAGAGGGGGCTGCGAAGCACTGCGAAGCCCAAGTGCTATTTGCTATTTAGCAAAAACTATGTGCACAGGCCTCTTCCCACAGGCCGCCCCCTCTCCTGGCACCCTAGGCAGCCCTTCTTACCTGCCCCACCTCTTCCCTGCCAAATCCCACTCTGGAGGAGCCTCAGCTGGCAGCCTCTTGAGAGACATGAGGCCTTACAACCCCAGCCAGAAGTGGGGCTCCCTTCCGGCTATGGCAACAGCTGGGAAAAGCCCCTTGGAGGAAGGAAGAGCCTTCTGCGTGCGCCCCTCCTCCCACTCCCAGCCCCCCTTCCCATCTCCCCCCCCCAAATCCTGCCTGACTGCTTTTGACTCCTCCCACACACCTCAAGCAAGTTGAAGCGCATGTGGTGGCAAAGGATGTCGAATGGGGGCCCCTCGGGGTGCCACCCTTTTACACGCCGGGCCTGGAAAAGCTTGGGGTAGTTGAACTGGTAGCCAGCCGGCAGGGCGAAGCGCAGCGATCTGGTGTCCCCAAAGCGGTGCAGGATGTTGACCAGGGTGCTGCTGGCGGTCTTGTGGGTCTTTAGGAAGACCAGGTGTCGCCGCGGCTGGCAGGAGGGGAGGGGGCTGGTGGGCTCTTCCTCCCCCACCCCCGCAGGTTCCGCTGAGGGGACCAGAGCAGGCAGGGGAGGCAGCAGCGGAGCCGAGGAGACCCTGCTGGGAGAGTTTGGAAAAGGATGAGCCCACCGACAAAGGCACCGGCTCCCCTTGGAAGCAGAAGACAAGCCTCTCTCTCTCTCCCTCTCTCTCTCCCTCCCTCCCTCTCGCTCTCTCTAGGCCACAGCCGAGGGGAGGGGGCTGCCGACACCTTCTCCCTTTCTCTCCCTGCCTTGGGCTTCCCCACTGCTCTCCCACTCAGCTAGGTTTCACCCTGCGAGGACCCGGGTTGACCCTCCCACTGAGGCTCTCCTGCTGCCCGGCCACCTCCGCTCCCTAGCAAGCTCTGTGCGCCCAGCCTCTGCCCGGCTGAAACGGAGGGAGGGAGCAGGCGTTACCTCTTCGGAAGGGAGATGCCCAGGAGCTGAACGGTGAAGCCGATCGTCGTGCAGACGGCCAGCGCGACCCAGAGCAAAGGCAGCCGGCAGCAGCAGCACCGCTGCCACCTGGGGAGGCTCCTCATCTTTCACCCTGGGGGGGGGGCAGAGAGTTAGTGGTGGGAGAGACCCTGTCCTTGGCAGAGCCCATCCCTGGACCTTCAGGGGCAGCCCTACCGAGGCCTTGCAGGGACCCTCTTCCCTCCCGAGGGTTTGCACCTGGCTCACCTGCAAGGCAGGAGGAGGTTCCACGGCTGCCTTCTGGACCTGTCCCCGTCTTGCAGGGGGTCACCTGAGCAGAAGTCAGACGCCGCCGAGAGAAAGCAACCAACCAGTTCAGATCTGCCTGGCCTGGCCTGACCTGCTGATCCCCTGGCTGGAACTTCCTCCTCCCCCGCACAGCTCAAGCCAAGGCAGCCGAGGTCTGGATCTCCAGGTGACCACAAGGTGACCTGAGGAAAGATTCCCCTCCAGTCACTCCCAGATTCGGGGGGGGGGGGGGCAGGATCTCTAAGAGGTCCTTGGAGGAGTCCTCCCCCCCTCTCCCCCCCCCTCTGAAGCCAAGCCAAACTGCTGACTGGATGGTAGGCTCCCTTGCAGCCCCCAGGCCCTCTATATTCATCCCCCCGCCCTCCTCCGTTATTCATGGCCAGGGCAAAGACGGGTGGAACAGAGGGCCGAGGCTCCTGTCCTTGGGCTGGTCTCACTGGGCAGGCTTACAGTTCTGCAGACTTCTCACACCGCTGCAGCTTGGGCAAGTAAAAGGGGCCCGCGCTTGGAAGCCCACCATACCGGGGGCGGGGGAGCCCTCTATGAACCCCTTCCGCCCCTAAAGAGCCTCCTGCTGCCCGACTCGCCTCGGGGCGGAGGCAAGCTCTTTTCTCCATAGGAACGCCCCCCCCCCCCATCGCGCCCTTCCCCCCCCCCCTTGCCATTCATCGGACTACCCGCTGCCTGTTCGGTGCCAGAGCCCAGCAGGGATGAGGCCGACTGCGCACCCACCAGCTGGAGGCCTGCACCCACCAGCTCTCCAAGTCAGCCCCGCGTGGGACTCGCTGGAAAGCCGGAGCTCTGAACCCGTAGCCAACCCAGCGCCTCCAGAGCACGTGCAGAGCGCCTCTCGGGAGGAGCCTCCGCCAACCCATTTCCGCACACCTGGGTCGAGGTCTCCGGAGCTCCCCAGCGCACGGCCGACCTCAAGCCTCTCGGAAGGTGGGGGGTGTCCGCCTCGGCCCCTCCGCCCGCGGATCCTTCGGCGCCTCCAAACTTTTCCCCGTCCGCCTCGCCGAGAAAGAGCCGGAGGTCTAAGGCCGATCCCTGCCCTTCCCGCGGCTGCCCGGTTCGCCCATTGGGGGCAGAGCGAGGGGACGGCTGGAATCAGCGCCGACACACGATGGTAATCCGGAGCGGGGGGCAGGGAGGGGCGCTTCCGCCGCTGGGTCTCCTCGCCCCCCTCTTCTCCTCCTTTCTACTGGCCTTCTACCTCCGCCCCTTCTCTCTCGCAAACTTTTCTGGCCACTCGCGCTTTCTGCCCGCCCCGCGGCATTCCGTGGGCCTCCCGCCCCCCAATCCCTTTGGCCCCGCCCAACCTGCTTCTCTTTGTCCCCCGCTCCTTAACACCCCCCTCCCCCCGGCCTAAAGGACAGGCGGGAGGACGGGCGAAGGCGAACCTCGCCGCTAACCGCATCCATCCCTCCGTCTCTCCATCCGCCCGCCTCGCCTCGCCTCTTGGACTCGAACCGCGCCAGTCGCTTCAGACGCCTCCGCGATTCCCCCCCCCCCCCCCCGCTCAGCCGCCTTTCCCCGAAGCTGGGTCCTGCTCCGTCCCCTGCCCTTACCCGCTGCCCCGTCTGAGCCCTCCGTGGGGCGGAAGAAAGGCGGCCTTTGGCTTCAGGCGAGGAACCCCTGCTGATCCCCGCCTCGCCTCTTTCAAGGCCGACTGGGGAGTCTGCAAACGGCCGGTGTGGGTCGAGGGCCAGCCCGACTGATTTCTTTAGCTCCGGGGAATGGTCCCATCTCCTTTTCCGCCCCTGCTGAAGCTGGGCTCCCGAAGAAAGCCTGGCTCTCTGGCTCTTCCCATTCCTTAAGTAAACTGGACCCATAGGTACAATCCAGCAACTCACTAGGGAAAGTGCCTGGTGGGAATAGCTGACCTGGGAGATGGTTCAGGGAAGCCACCTTAGAGGGGGAGCAGTGGAGGGATCCAGAGGGAGTGTCGGTTGACATTGGGTAGTTGGTGCCCCAGAATTTCCCTCCCAGCAATGACAGCTATGCCCCCACAGCTGTGGCTTACATTATCCTCTGGCATTTTCTTTGGATTCAAACAGCAAGCAGCGGGAGAGAGGAGGGCTCCGGGGCCCTGGAGGGGCTGACATGGAGGTAGGGGCAGGGGCAGGCTCTGCCTCCCAGGACTGGCACCATTGGTGCGCCTGTGACCACGTCCAGCTTCTCTGGTCAGAGCTGGAAAACCTTTGAGAGCTGTTGAACGCCAGCCTAAGGCTTCATTGGGCAGGGTGAGGTGGTACATGCGGGTGGCATTTAGGCAGGTGAGAGCGTAGCAGCCGGCAGGGCTGGTGCCCCCTCCTCCAAGACGGTCGGAGGGGGCTGGGAGTGCAAACTTGGTGTCCTAGGGCCAAAACCCTGCAGGGGTGGAGCTGAGCTGGCCCTACCATATTCCTTTATTTACTATGAGCAGGCACCTAAATCCCCACCATCTGCACCACTCTGAAATGTAGATTTGGGCAAATGGATTTTTCAGAATAAATATCTATGCCTATAAAACCCACAGAGGAGCATCAGAATCGGAATCAGGACTAGAGACAGGAAGCCTAAAGATAGGCTTTGCCAGGGATCCATTCACCAGACCCCTCCAAAACTTGAAAGACCCATTGGCACGGGGGGCTCTTTCTTGGGTTGAAGGGAAGGGCTGTTGGGCAGTCTCTCCCATCCTTCTGTGCCAAGCCTTGCCCCCCCCCGTCCCTCAGACCCATCCCACCTCTTGGAGGATTTTGCTGCCTGGCAGCTGGAAGGCCTGGTGTGGGGAGCAGCCGCCTCTTGGCTGCCCTTTGCTGGAGGCACTTCCAGGCCTCCTTGAGGGCCTTCGTCCTTCCGCCTTATTTGACTCAGACCCTGCCTGTGGCTCGCAACATAAAAGCAAAATGACAAATGTACATTCAAAAATTAAGATAAAACCATAAACAAAATGAGAAGTCTGGGCAACAGAGCAAACTATCCTGCGCTCAACAATGGGCTTCGTGCCACCCAGCTCAGGGTCTCAGAGAAGAGCTGTGAGGGTGTAATCTGTGGGAACATTTGGGGGAACTACATACCAAAATGCGGGTGCCAAGACCTTCATCAGTGGAGGATTTTAAGAAGAGATTGGACATCCCACTTGTCTCGAATTGTATAGGGTCTCCTGTTTGAGCAGGGGGTCAGACTAGAAGACCTCCGAGGTTCCTTCCACCTCTATTCTGATTGGAGATGCAAAAGGTGTACTTCAAGACCCTAAGAAATAGGAAACGGAGTGTGCCAACCCGGTTAGGTTGAAGCAGATGGGCCAACCGTGCTGGAGACAGGCAATCCCTCAAGTAACCAAGCCCTACTACACCATGCAGGGCTCTATAGGTCATAAACAGCATCTGGAATTGCACCTGGAAGCAAATTGGCAATCAGTGCAGCTCATGAAACGGGTGGTACAGAGCCGAGGCGGTGCAGCGGTTAGAGTGCAGTACTGCAGGCTACTTCAGCTGACTGCTAGTTCTGCAGTTCGGCTGTTCAAATCTCACCGGCTCAAAGGTTGACTCAGCCTTCCATCCTTCCGAGGTGGGTAAAATGAGGACCCGGATTGTTGTTGGGGGCGATATATGCTGACTCTCTGTAAACCGCTTAGAGAGGGCTGAAAGCCCTATGAAGCGGTATATAAGTCTAACTGCTATTGCTATTGCATGCCAACGGATGCCAGTCAATACCAGGGCCACTGTGTTCTGGACCACTGGATGCTTCTGAACACTGCTGAAGGGCCACCCCATGGAGACCGTGCTGTGGTAGTAGAGTTGTAAAGTGACCACTGTGAGGGACTGTCTGGAGGGCCTCCCAATCTAAGGAGAAGGTGGAATTGGTGGGGCAGGGGAACCTTTGCGTGCCCCCGCCCTTTCAGCAGACTCCCACACCCCACATCACTCTTGAATGGGAAATGTTAATCCACCAGGGTCAAAGGTGGAATATCTCCAGAATTGGGAGGTTCCCCAAAACCATAGCCAGTTTTGGGCTGGAGACATTTGAGGAGGATCTTATTTCTTGGCGATTAATTTGATTTATTTGACTACCCGTTTCGTAAGAGGGACTCTGCCTATGGCAACACATAACCCATGGCGGTCATGTTTAGAACAGTAAACCCAAGGGCCAACCAGAGCTCACTCAGCGGAGGCCTTGCCCTGAGGGAGGCAGAGAGGGGCTGCTGCCAAGTCGATGGCCAGCTAAGCAGGGCTTGAGCCTGGGCAAAGCAAATAACGTGCGAGACCCCTCTCTGAGTTCATGTGAAGATAAACTGGGTGTGTGTGGACAACAATTCAGATGTGCAGTAAATACTTTTACTCTACAGTAAAAGTAGCCCTGACCTCAGTCGGGTCCCTTGTTGGCTGGGGGGTGGGGGGGGAGTTCCTGGTGAAAGGCTAACGGCATCAGCCCCGTCTGCAGCTCCACACGCTTTTCCCCCAGGAAGATGCTGCCACAAGGAAGCCACGAGTCCAGAGCCAACACGGGGACATTGCTTGACGGAGCGGAGCCTCTCCTTCCTGCTAGCTCTCAGAGTCAAGATGATGGGAAAGTAGCTTCCCCCCCCTCCCCCAATGCCGCCTAGGGCTTGATAAGACACCCAAAGGTGCTTTTTCAGGAGGCAACTGGACTTTCTTGTTTTTTTCTTTTGAAGACATTTCACTTCTCATCCAAGAAGCTTCTTCGGCTCTGACAGGATAGTGGGGAATGGAAGGATTTATCTTCCTTGCAGATAACGGCATCCTTTTTCAGGGTCTTTGAAGCACTTGGAGATGTATCTGTGTCCTTGGGGTCACCTGGGTAGGGCAAATGGTTCCTGTAGTCTGCAATTTTTGCCTCTGGAAATCCCTTCCTACTCCACACCATTTGAAGGGTCTTCATCCCAAATTGTGTAGCTAAAAGTCTGTAGGCTGAGCATCTCCACAGACTTTCATCACAGGAGAACCAGCACTTTGATTTACTCCCAGGGTTACTGGGACGCAGCATCGCTTCCAGGGCAGTCATGTGTCATGTGGGCAAAATGAAAAACTCTGCCCACGTGGCTGCGTCCTGACTGTCCCTCAAGGCAGCTCTGTGGGACACATGACAGCAATCCACGTGGGAGGGGACCAAGGCCTGAGTCATTGGGAGCCAGGCTTCCTGCTCCTGGGAGAAGCAGAACTGGTGCAGAAGGTGAACTGGTTTTTTTTTTTTTTAATGGTTTTATTAAACACTTATAGGCCGCCCTTTTCCCTGAGGGGACTCAGGGCGGCTTACAATAATGAGGGAGGGGAGTGCAAGACAAGACGTAAAAGAAAATGTGAGTAAAAATAATTAACAATAAAAGCACAACATTCACTTGGCATTCGGGCAGGGAGAGAGTAAAGTCCTATCCCCAGGCCTGACGGGATAGCCAGATCTTGAGGGCCGTGCGGAAGGCCTGGACGGTGGTGAGGGTGCGGATCTCCACGGGGAGATTGTTCCATAGCGTCGGAGCTGCAACTGAGAAGGCTCTCCTCCGCGTAGTCGCCAGTCGGCACTGACTGGCGGATGGAATTCGGAGGAGGCCTACCCTGTGCGACCTGATGGGACGCAGGGAGGTAATTGGCAGACGGCGGTCTCTCAAATAGCCAGACCCACTACCATGGAGCGCTTTATAGGTGGTGAGTAAGACCTTGAAGTGCACCCGACGATCAACAGGTAGCCAGCGCAGCTCACGGAGGATCAGTGTTATGTGGGCGAACCGCGGTGCGCCCACTATCACTCGCGCGGCTGCATTCTGGACTAGCTGAAGTCGCCGGATGCTCTTCAAGGGCAGCCCCATGTAGAGCACATTGCAGTATTCCAGCCTAGAGAGCACAAGGGCTCGAGTGACCGTTGTGAGGGCCTCCCGGTTCAGGTAGGGCCGCAACTGGCGCACCAGGTGAACCTGGGCAAATGCCCCCCTGGTCACAGCTGACAAGTGATGGTCAAAATTCAGCTGTGGGTCCAGGAGGACTCCCAAGTTGCGGACCCTGTCTGAGGGGTATAAATTTTGCCCCCCCCAGCCTGATTGATGGAACATTAGCCAAATTGTTGGGAGGAAAACACAACAGCCACTCGGTCTTTTCTGGGTTGAGTACCAGTTTGTTAGCTCTCATCCAGTCTTTAACAGCCTCAAGGCCCCGGTTCATCACGTCCACCGCTTCATTGAGTTGGCACGGGGCGGACAGATACAACTGTGTATCGTCCGCGTATTGATGGTATTTTATCCCGTGCCTCCGAATGATCTCGCCCAGCAGTTTCATGTATATGTTGAATAGTAGGGGGGATAAGACCGAGCCCTGCGGCACTCCATAAGTTAGGGGCCTCGGGGACGATCTCTGCCCCCCCACCAACACCGACTGCGACCTGTCCGAGAGGTAGCAGGAGAACCACTGCAAAACAGTGCCGCCCACCCCCACCTCCCGCAGTCGTCGCAGAAGGATACCATGGTCGATGGTATCGAAAGCCGCCGAGAGGTCAAGGAGAACCAGGATGGACGCATGGCCTCCATCTCTGGCTCTCCAGAGATCATCGGTCAATGCGACCAAAGCGGTTTCTGTGCTGTAACCGGGCCTGAAGCCGGACTGGAAGGGGTCAAGATAGTTAGCTTCCTCCAAGGTACGCTGAAGCTGGAAGGCCACCACCTTCTCAACAACCTTCCCCACAAAGGGGAGGTTGGAGACTGGACGGTAGTTATTAAGAACTGCTGGATCCAAAGACGGTTTCTTCAGGAGGGGCTTCACCACCGCCGCCTTAAGCGCGGTGGGGAAGTACCCCTCCCGAAGAGAGGCGGTAACAACCGCCTGGATCCAGCCTCGTGTCACCTCACTGCTGTTGGCAACCAGCCAGGAGGGACACGGGTCCAGTATACAGGTGGAGGCACTCACAGCTCGCATAGCCTTGTCCACATCCCCGGAGGCAACATCCTGAAACTCAACCCAGAGATGGTCTGCCAAGATATCCCCCTGTGTCTCGGCTGGATCTGCAGGAGTGGAGTCCAGGTCCGATCGAAACCGAGCAACTTTGTCCGGAACTGGTGGAACTGGTCCTCCTCCTCCACCCCCAGGCCTTCAAACAGGCGCTAGGAATGCCTTCCATCCCTGATTGGAGAGGTGGCACATCAGGCTAAGTTTAATTTGGAAAATGTAAAGAAATGGGGGCGGGGTGGGGTGGGGGAGGGATCTTTCAAAGGCAGAGTCTTGGCAGGGCTGAGCTGAAGCTTGTTGTCCAGGCTCTGGAAAAGGATCTGGCTGGCATTGCTTGTACAACCAGCTATTATCTGCATACAGAGGGTACCACCTCCCCTACCCACAGAAGACCTGACCAAGCAGCTTCGTGTTGGTAGCTGTTTAGCAGGAGGGGCAAGAAAGTCGAGCCCTGTAGCAAAGCCGGGGTGGGGCTGGGGGCTTCTGATGGAGTTCTTCTCCCCCACCAGCGCTGATTGAAAGCAGCCGGAGAGAAGCCCTCTCCAATGGAGCTCCTCCCGTCCCCAGGTGGTCCTGAGGGATGCCACAGCTGATGGGGTCGAAGGCCACTGAGAGATCAGAGGGTCAGGAGGGATGAGTCACCCCCATCTCAAGCCTGCCAGAGGTCATCCGCAAGAGAGGTCAGAGACATCTGGCCACAATATCCCAACCTAAAACCGAGAACAGGACCAGAAAACCCACCTCCTCCAGGGTCTTCTGGAGCTGCAACTGTTTTGTCAACAGATTTTCCTTAAAAAGGGGGAGGTGGATGAAAATGGTCCAGATCTCTTCTTCCTCTGTGGAACGAGGCTCATGAACTTCGGAAAAAAATGGACCCTTGCCTGGCTCCTTGAACATCTTCACCCGTAAAATCCTAATAGCCATCGCTCCTTCCTGCGTCCTTCGTCGACATCGACAGGGGATGTTTGCATTGTCTCCCTCTGTGTCCATGGAAAGAAACAAGGAGCAGAACGTTGAATTAAACACACTGGGACGCTCGCTCGGTGGATCACAGGGCCTCAGTCCAGTTGCTACATTAATTAACACTTTCAATATTTCTTCTTGCTTCCGATGGATTAAATTCTGAAGAAAGTGTGGACTGAATGGCCCTTTAAGCCAGATAAGAAGCATTTAGTCTGAATCTGTTTTTAATGAAGGGTTTCTTAAAGTGCTATCAGAGCAGTTGCAGAAGGGGGAGTCGGGAGGCTCCTGCCTGTTGATTATGGCATCAGAAGGCCTCATTTTGGAGAATCTAGGTTTCTTCGGATGAAAGCAGTGGCGATGGCCCCTCCATTGCCTCCCCTACACGCATGTGCTGAGGTTGAGCTGGCGGGATGGCAGGTTAGGGCCTGTGGCAGCCACAGAGGTCTGAGCTAGCATTTCAACCCACTGCTGCTGGGGGAGGGGGCTTTGCTCTGCTGCTGCAGGAAGGCCAGCCCCCTCCCCCATTGCTTGCATTCAGGCAGGGCTGCCTGTTCTCTGGGCTGATCCAAACTCTGCAAGAACTGAGGAAAAACCCGCCACCAGCTGAGGCCTCTGTACTGCAGTCTGCCTGGCCCCTTCCCTCCTGTGCTTTGCTCCTCTCTGGCAGCATCAGTGGGGTTCAGTAGCCCAGGAATCTGGCAGGGAGACCCAGGGGAGGGTCTCTGCTCTGCATCTGCCAGGAAGTGGCATCCTGGTGGCACAGCCCTCCATCAGTTCATTTGAAGGGTGGCAGGGGTCGGGGGGGTGGGGTACAGGGCTGAGGGGCAAGCTGAGGGTGCTGCCCAGCATGGCACTCCAAGGAGCAGACGGTGCCTGCGTAATGTCTCACACAGGCATGCAATCCCTGTTGTCCGTGGGCACCGAAGGAAACCAGGGCTGGTCTCAGCTGCCAAAGCTTTGACCAGATCCTTTTTCCCATGGGGAAATAGAGGCAGCTGGCCCTCTGCCCCAAGCGGACCCTCTCAGTGACCTGCAGGTTCATTTCTCCTTTGCAATATTTTGGTCCCATTCGACAGAGGGTTAGAAGGCAGAGGGAGAGGAATTTTCCAGCGCCACCAAAAAGGGTTGCGGTCTTCAGGCCTCTGTGGTGGCAAAGAGAACACAGGGAGGGGAACAGGAGGGTCTGGACAGTTGGTCACTTGTGGCCTGCTCAGTCTCCACTGCTGGGGTGGGGAGAGAAGCATTGCCGTGAGTCTGCCTGAATCCCAGCCCCAAGTTTTGAGATTTGGGATCTCTGCTGGTTGCATGTCGGGAGATCGGTTGCCTCTGCCCTTTGGAGCAGCTGGAGAGGGGGGGGCTCCAGAGATGCCGCCTCCTAGCGCTTGGTCTCCCCTGAAGAGACCCAGGAAGCCTCTGGGCCCTTTCACTCTGCTGACCTTCTGGGCAAAGGGGAAGCTAGCAGCCCACCCACCCACCCTCCCTGGGCAGGGCCATGCAGCAGAGAAGCTGTGTCTGGGGAAGGAGCAACACCCTTTCCCCAAAGGTGGTCTGCTGGAGCACAGAGGGTAGGGGCTCCAACTCCCCCCCCCCCCGACATTCTCCTGCAGGCTTTCTGCCTTGTGAGTGTACAATCTGATCCCAATTTTCATTAAACTGCAAGTCCTCCCCGTTCAGCTGCTGACCCTGCTTAACGGCAAGAATATACAACCTCAGATCTCAAAGCCTCTGCAGAAATGGATTCAAAGTAGCAATTCTTAATTTGTCAGACTATGAAATTATTTTTTAAAAAACGCAGGGTGTACTTTAATTAGAATATCTGTTAAATCAAATTGATTAAATTGTGTTATAATTATACCCCATATTAAATTAATTACGTCAAGTGTTTTTTCCCCCTAAGTCATTCTAGTCTGTGGGACCGAGAAGAATTGAGCGGCTGAGGGTTATGGCACTCGTGAAAAAAACGGTTTGCGCTTCGTCTTGACTGGAGCATCTCAGAATCATCCAGACCAAAACACGGCAGGGCGTTCTTTGTGCACATAGTGACAATCCACTGGAGAAAGGCTGATCTCTTCAGAAGAGAAACGATTGTAGGTTTATCTTACATGCCAGGAAAGTAAGGCTCAAACTCTTGCAAACCGGACCTCTGC
The DNA here is from genome assembly GCF_009769535.1 of Thamnophis elegans. Classification (NCBI taxonomy): domain Eukaryota; kingdom Metazoa; phylum Chordata; class Lepidosauria; order Squamata; family Natricidae; genus Thamnophis; species Thamnophis elegans. The sequence continues at coordinate 144,281,972 of NC_045558.1, forward strand.
AATATGTGGCACAGGAACTGCCAGGTACACGAGTTGCATATAGGATCAGTCATCAAAAGGCGACCTTGAGAAAGTGGGTTCCAGGCCATCTGATTTGCCCACTGAATTATGATGACCAGAAGAAGAGGAAGATAAAACACAACAAAAATGAGAAGAGGGAGTGGATCAAAGCTGCATAATCTGTATTTATTTGAGTCAGTGGTGGGTTCCTACCGGTTCGGACTGGTTCGGCCAGTTTGGTAATGGTTTGGCGGCCTGGGACAAGCAGCAACCCAGGCCTGCTACGCCCCTGAACCGGTTCTCCGGGCCGTAGGTGCAGCCATCTTGTTTTTCGGTTCTGCACATGCGCAGAACAACTTTTATTCTTCTGTGCATGCGTGCGCACATGGGGCACATCCACAAGTGAACTGGCAGTAGTGACTGCCGTAACCCACCCCTGATTTGAGTTACATGAAAAATGCATTATGGGAAAGGATGGACCGGCAGAACTAATTAACTCAGATGCGGTGAAGAAAGTGCCTTGATTGCTGGAAGAGGAGAAGAAGATTAGGAGAGGGTGAGGCAGGGAAACCCTGGTCTGGGCTGCTCAGTAGGAGTGAACGGAGATGTCAAAAGGCAAAGCCAGTTCATTGCAAATAGGCAGAGAAGAAGCTACAGCAGTAACGGACTTTATTTTATTATTCTATCTATTAAACCGCCCACCTCCTTTATTTAATCTTTATCTTCTTCGGCTGAAACATTCATGGGGTGGTGACCATCACTGTAAAACAAAGCACTGCCTGCTAGTAGGGAGAACGATCAGGACACATCTGGACAAAAGACTGATGTGCAGAAACATCAAACTTACAACCTGCGCCGTGAAGGCCGCTGTTTCCCCAGCTGAGCCCTAAGAGCTGAGCCACAATAAAAGGTTGGGTGAAAACACCCTGACGCCTTTAGTGGGACTGCAGATAATGGTGGATCCCGACCTGAAAGGAGGCCATATAATTCAGGGCCAGGTGAAGAAAAGCAGCTGACGGGAAGCTGAAGCTTAGCTATTTTGTGTACGTGATGTAAAAGAGGTTGGCGCTTGGAAAAACCCAAGGCAGCAGCAGAGTGAAGGAGGCCAGCAGAAGACAAGGTGGTTCTTTAGGAGATGACAAAAGCCAAGACTTAATCAAGTCCCTTTACCTGGTTCTTCCCCTTCTCTTCCACCTTTCCCAGCATTGGAGGTTCAGGAGGCCCAGGACTTTGCATAACATGAGGGGGGGGGGAAATAATAATACTTTGACCCTGGCTATTTTCTTTGCTATCCATGGCATTTTTCGGAGTCTTCACCAACAACACCAAAGTGGAAACACATCAATACCTTTTTCTAACTGGCTTCTTCAAGTCCAACTTTCAATTCTACAGAGTGTCCCAGAAAAAATAATTGCCTGTGTGATTCTGATCTTTAATACACATCATGACATCCGAATGTTTCCCCCCCAAGAGCTTCCTCTACACAGCGCTAGTTGGTGGCGTATTTCTTGACAGCAGATGGTCCCTGGGGAGAATCAGTTGTAAATTGGCAGAAGTTATCTATCACTTGAACGTCTTCAAAATCGGTTCTGCCGCAGGTTGATGTACCTGTTGTCATTAGTTTTTCTCTTTATTTATTTTTTAAAATAATGTTTATTAGACATTTCAACATTAAAAAAGACACACAATTCCTCTTGTTACAGTGTTCCCCGTATCAATATAACTCATATTAACATAGTTTCTAAATATATAGATTGCTTTTCTGTGTAATATATTCCTTTAAGTTATAACAATATTTACAAATATATATTGTGTTCTCTTCTTTTGATATAAATCTTACAACATATTCCTTATATAGTAGCTTTACTTCTATCTTCCAGCCAATTGTACCAAATATTCCAAATTTTATAATACTCCGATTCTTCTCTATCCTTTAATTCCATGGTTAACCTATCCATCTCTGCACACTCTACTACCTTTTTTTTATTATCATTAGATTGGAGGGGGTGTTGTTTTGTTTCCAATTTTGAGCAAAAACGATTGTAGCTGTGGTTAACATATGCATATTATGTATTGATTTTTTTTACACATATTTCCCCTTAATATGCCCAATAGGAATACCTCTAGTTTCAGTTCAATTTTTTTCTCCTGTAATTTCTTCTAACCATTTCTTTACTTTGAGCCAATAGTCCCTGGCTTTGGGCATGTCCACCACGCATGATAGAAAGTTCCTTGTTTATAGCTGCATCATTTTGGCTAGTCTCGCCGGGGGTTAATGCCAACGATAAAACATTTTGTACAAGTTTTCTTTGTAGGCTGCTGACATTGTTAATTTGTAATTTTTCTCCCATTTTTCCCCCAATATTCTAATTCAATACTATAACCAAAATTACCCCTACTTGTCATCTCTTTCACTGTTTCTTCCTCCATTTTAAATCTTAAGAAATAATTATATGCTTTGGTAATCATTTTCCCCCTGTCCCCTGTAGTATTTTATCTAATTCCTGCCATATTGTTCTAAATCTTTTTTGGATCTTGTCCTAATTTACAGCTGAGCTGAGGTGGCGCAGTGGTTAAATGCAGCACTGCAGGCTAATTCAGCTGACTGCAGTTCTGCAGTTCGGCTGTTCAAATCTCACCGGCTCAGGGTTGACTCAGCCTTCCATCCTTCCGAGGTGGGTAAAATGAGGACCCGGATTGTTGTTGGGGGCCATATGCTGCTCTGTAAACCGCTTAGAGAGGGCTGAAAGCCCTATGAAGCGGTATATAAGTCTAACTGCTATTGCTATTGCTACAGGTATGGCCACCAGCTTATCTCTATTCCTCGGCTTTTTAACTCTTGGTCAGATTTTAATTTCCCTTGCTCATCCAATAATTCTTTGTATCTCACTATCTTGTTTACGTCTAATATTTTTCTTTTGCTGCTTATATAATTTTTCTTAGTGTCCGTTACCGCATTAAAATCTCCTATTAGGCACATATTCTCCTGTTCTGATTCTATTATTTTCCAGTGTAATTTATGATAAAATTCCTTCTGGTTAGCATTTGGTGTGTATATTACTTCCAGTAACATTAGTTTTTGACTTATTATTTCTGTCAATTGGATTCCCTCTTCATCAGCCTATTATATGGTAACTCCCAACCCAAAGTGGGGATGACTGCTACCACACCCCCTGCCTGTTCAGGCACCGCTTCTGCTCCCAGTCCCAATAAAAAGAGTTACATTTTGTGGCACTCACATCTGCCAAATGGGTCCAGGGTTGTCAGAGGTGGAGGATACAGGAAGCTTAAATCAAAGGAGGGAGGCTATGGAAGAAGATGACAAGATGCGCCTCCGGTGGGCTGGAGGCATTGCTAGCTCTGGGCCTCTTGTCAACTGGGTGGGGATGTGGATGGGCAAGCTGCATGTCAGCTGGGCCTCATCCAAGTAGACCTCAGTAAGGCGTTTGACAGAGTAGATTACAGCTTCTCAGTAAGATAGAATAATATGAGACAGGCATGGATTCGTAAGTGGTCGACCGCATTCCACGTATAATCCTCAATGGAACTACAGGGAGGGGACCATTCAGAAGGGAACCCCAAGTTTCCGTCTTGGGCCCAGTTCTCTTCCACATCGTCATAAATGATTTAGATGGGGGGAGAGAAGGAGAACTCATCAAATTTCAGACCACACCAAGCTGCTGCTTCTGGTGGTGGTGGTGGTGGTGGGGGGATGGATAACCAGCACTTTAGAAGACAGGTTCAAGTTTCAGAAGGATCCTGCAGACTTGATCACTGGGTCCTATGCAACACAATGCAATTCTGTGGTGAGGAAAGTGAGAGTTTACTTTTTACACAGGCCAAGAAAACCCAGAGATTATGGGATGGATGATCTGCCTTGCTGTGTGCTTGAAAGTGTGCGCTCCGTTTGGCTTCCCTTTTATGCACTCAGCAGACTTTAAATTATAGTCTCCTTAGCAATGGTTTTATGCTAACCAGAGAATTTGCTCAGACGCATCAACCAGTCTGTCGCCATGGTTTTCCGGCGGCTTCTGTGGACCTTGGTATTTCAGTGGCTGCCGAATTCTGTGAGGCAAAGGAACAATAACATCTTAAAAATATGTGAGAGCCAGAATCAGAGAACAAAAAGTTAAATTTAAAACGCCACTTCCGATTCCTTGAAGACATAATATTTGCCTGGAGAAAGGCCCCCAAGCACCTTCTGCTTCCCCAGGAACACAACGCAGGCTGCCTGGCGTGTCCCAAGCTCAGGGATGCACTTCCATGGCCTGCAACCTGCCTTTTCGGCTGATGGCCTGGGGGAGGGGCAAGGAGGGCTAAAGCGAGGGTCCCTTCCCCTCCATCTAATGCCCCCCCCAAGCAAGTACCCAACTGATGAAGTGGCCCTGAGTTCTCCACCACAACCCAGTTAGGCTTGTTAAGATTGCTTTACTCCGGCATCCTGTGTCAAAGAACCCGCAGGAGAAACGTTGAAGCTACAATGGACAGATTGTAGTTGGAAGAAAGCAAGGATTTGTGCCAAACGGAGATTTGCTGCTTCCTCTTTAATTGCAGTATTAATTACGGCAAGGCCTGGTGATGTGGTTTCCATGGCCCTCCCTTTGTTCAGGGGAGAGGGGGGGGGGCTCTCCTGCTGCCTGTCCCAAAAAGCCCTCCGGGCTCCCTCTGGGCAGGATCCAGCCTTCAGGCGCTGCCCTCTGCTGGTCGGAGAGGGTTGGTGCTGCGAGCGTTGTCCTTTGGAGGCAGAACAAAGGCAGATCTCCTAGGAGCAGCCCACTTCTCTGCCCACTGACTCCTCTGACAGTGAGGATGCTAATCCTGGCCAGAGCTGCCAGTTGCCTTCTTTAGCCAGGAAGGCCTGAAGTGGGGAGAGAGAAAGTTTCCTCAGCAGCCAGAAAGGATCCATCCGAATCACTCCATGGTAGATGATAAAAAGTGACAGCAATCTCTTTCCCTCTCTGTATCTCTCTCTGAGTCTTCCTTCCATCAGCCACACACTCCGTCCCTGTCCATCCATTGCTTCTGCCATTTGATCCCCCTCCTCCCCTCCGTCCCATTTCTTTCTCATGTTCACCTTTGATCCACTGCTGTCCCGCTGTTTTCCACTCAGCCCTTTGCCTTTTTCTGTTGTCCCTCAGCAGCGGTTAAATCTAGCAGATTCTGACAGGTTCTGGAGAACCGATAGCGGAAATTTTGAGTAGTTTGGAGAACTGGCAAATGCCACCTCTGGCTGCCCCAGAATGGGGTAGGAGTGGGGATTTTTAAGATGTTATTTGTTCCTTTGCCTCACAGAATTCCTTCCCCTGCTACGCCCACCAAGCCACACCCACAGAACCAGTAGTAAAAAAAAATTGAACTTCACCGCTGTCCCTCAGCCTCCCAAGTGCCACATTCATTGAACTTTTTAAAAATTACTTTATTCTCCCGGCATCCGCTCGGCTCTCACATCAGGGAGCAGCTTTTACACCCTGGTGGCCCTTCCTGAAGAGCCCCTGATTCAGGGATCAAAGTATGATGGGAGACCTAGAACTAGTCCTTGTAGTCACAGCCCTCGAGGTTCCCATAGTCATGCCGTCGCAGTTTGGGTGCTTGAAATGACCCATTCACGGAGTCCCCATTTGCAGTCTTCGCTTCAGACAACCAAAGTCAACGAGGAAGCTGGCAGGAGGCCACACGTGGCAATCGGAGGAATCTGGGACCGGAATTCACCTTACGCCGGCAGACACTGTCATTGGCACCAGGCTTGGCAGTGGGCTTGCTGGTCCCAATTACCATTGTTAAGCAAGGATGTTAACCTTTATAGCCATTTTTTGCTTATTTGGACAAGGATTCATTGCTTACAACTGATGTTATGTTCCTCCAGCATTTGTATCTTAAAATGTCTTATTAGTAAACATTCTGTCAACAATTCATAAATGCATTGACTTGATCTAGGTTTTATATCTAATGCACCATTTATATCTACTACATCATTATTTTTCCTCCATTTTTCCTGTCAAACACAGCTCCCTTGGTCTTCAATGAATTCCCTGCAGGATCTACATTCAGCTTAAGTCCCCAAGAACCCTTGGGGGATCTTTGATGAATCACAGGAAGAGCCTGGGGCAGAAGCTCCAGAGAGATCAATGCTGCTCCTGCCCTGGGAAAGTAGGGAGGCTGGGCTAAGTGCAGAGAGCCCATCTGGAGCTGAGGGCCAGGCTGAGTGCCGGACCCAGACATGATGCAGTCAGCAGGAGAGCATTTGGAAAAGAAGGCCTGGTTTGGCCAGGAGCATAAAGAATGGTTTAAGTTACAAGAAAGTGTATGGTGGCTGTCCCCAGTTACAGAACAGTGGAAGGAAGGAAGAGCCCCAGAAGGTGGGGGAGTCTTTTCACTGACAGTGTGGCGATGCAATGGCTGTGTGCCAAGGAATGCTACCCTAAGGGATTCCTGCAATTGGCTGAAGTGGACTAGATGATCTCCAAGGTCCCTTCCAACCCTGACATTCAGTGATTCCTGCATTCCAACCAATATACAGACCTCTAAGAACACCCCAAGTGTTCTTTGTACATGTGTCCATAAGCCCCTTAAGCAGCCATCCACATTTTTCTCTGCTCCAGGTAGAACCGTTTGCTAAACCTCCCAGTGTTATTCTCCCAGAGGCTTCACTTCCATCGTGGGCCACTCTGACGGTATTCCACAACCAAACTTCCACTCCCCATCCATGAAAATCATTCCACAATTTCAGACCTTTTTTCAATAGTGGAAATTTTGAGTAGTTCAGAGAAACGGCAAATGCCACCTCTGGCTGGCTCCAGAGTGGGGTGGGAATGGAGATTCTGCAGTATCCTCCCCTGGCACACCCACCAAGCCACACCACGCCCACCAAGTCACGCCCACAGAACCAGTAGTTAAAAAAATTGAATTTCACCACTGTCTTTTTACTTTATTCTACACCATACCTCTCTCTATGAGCTTTGTCACTGTCCTAAACTCTTGAATGACCAATAATTAAAAAAACAACCACATTTACATGCTGTCTGCCTTTATGTGGCTTCCCAACCCCCCCTCCTGTCTTGTATCTTATTAAGCATCTTCCCAGAAACAATTAGCAAATGGCTGCCCCTGTAGTTTTGAATTGGGGAATGACCGCACCCTTTGACTTTACCCTCAAATTATATCGCTTTAATTTTTAAAACAACTTTTACTTTCCATCAAAATTGTTCTGCATTTTCTCTACCACTTGAAACCTTAACACATGCACTGCTCTGACTGCATCTTTTGCAACTTTCTCTTTCTAAATGCATCATACAGATTACTTTCCCCTTTTCCCACTTCCCTGCAGCATTATATGCATTTTCCCTTTACCCATTTTATTCCATTAGTCCCTCAACATCCCTTTTCAAGCCTTCCATGAATGTAATTCTACACACATCTATGGTGCTAGAACACAGTTAACTTCACTTGATTCAGCAGCATCCCCATTCTCTTTTCTTGTGTCCATTTTCAGTTTATTCTTGAGCAAGATTAACACAGTGAATGTTGGTCTTGAGTTTCTCTTCCTGCACATTTCACTTTTTTTTGTTGGGAGAAATGTCCTTCTGGGTTCAGCTCCAAGTGCGGGAAAAGACACTGGAAACACGGAGGCTGCTTGGAAAGATGATTTAATGGTGGACAGGACCACATGGCTTGAGGTCCTGGGAAAAAAGGTGATGCTTCCAGATGTTGGGTAAAGAAGAGCGTGAAGAAGGGGCTTGCTGGTTTTTTTTATACTCTGTTCAGCCCCACCTCTCTGTTTCCTGTTCCTGTGTAAGAAATGTATTCTGGTCGGTTGTCAGACTCCCATGGGCCATGCGGGGGCAACTCTCTAGGCTGTGTTTTGAGTCCCAAGTTTTGTTGAGTTCCCAGATGCCATGTGGTGAGTTTCTGTAGAAAAAACGAATCCTATCTTTGTTATGCAGAGTAAACTAGCTCAGGGCCTCTAATAGCCCATTGAGAAAGGTGGGGGCTATTAGGAGCGGGTCTGTTTCTGGAACCCTAAAAACAAGTTTCTCCATTTCTTATCCAGGTAAATATAATATTCTGCCCTTTCAATATTTTCTAGGATATTTCATTCTTCTGGGGGGGGGGGGTTTGTTACTAACTTCCTACACTTTTTTTTTCCTTTTTTTCGTCTACGTCTATTTTTATGATCCAGTCTTCCCCCCACCAAGAAATGCTCTCTCCCAGTATCCTCACTCTGGTATCTCTCCCCAATTCTCTCTTCTTGCTTTTCAGTGCATTCTTTCTTTCTTCTGCAAATACAGAAACAGGCTTAGGCCACTCACAGAATTTGGAGCAAGAGGGAGGGAGGGAGGGGGGAGGAGAGGGAGGGAGGGAGGGGGAGAGAGAGAGGGAGGGAGGGAGGGAGGGGGAGAGAGGGAGGGAGGGAGAGAGAGGGAGGGAAGAGAGAGAGGGAGGGAGGGAGGGAGGGGGGGGAGGGAGAGAGAGAGGGGAGGGAGGGAGGGAGGGAGGGGGGAGGGAGGGAGAGAGAGAGAGGAGGGAGGGAGGGGAGGGGGGGAAGAGAGAGGGAGGGAGGGGAGGGAGGGAGAGAGAGGGAGGGAAGAGAGAGAGGGAGGGGGGGGAGGGAGAGAGGGAGAGAGAGAGAGGGAGGGAGGGTGGGAGAGAGTGAGAGGGCGGGAGAGAGAGAGAGAGGGAGGGAGGGGGGAGGAGAGAGAGAGGGAGGGAGAGAGGGAGGGAGGGGGAGAGAGAGAGGGAGGGAGGGAGGGAGAGGGAGGGAAAGAGAGGGAGAGAGAGGGAACAGAGGTGGTCAGGAAAAAAGGCTGCCCTTCTCAAACTAAGAGGAAGAAAAGAAACGGCTGGTGGTGGGAATCAAATGGGAAGTGGCAGCCAGGAGGCGTATCTATCGCTAAAGCCCTAGTGGGAGAGCAGCCCTGCCACCTCTTTGCTCCAGGCCTGCAGCAGCACCCTGGCGAGCAACGGGGAGGAGGGGCAGCCGAGGAGCGGGGCAGGAGCAGCGACCGGAGGACGGTTGGGGGCCGCTCCCCATTCCGCTCCCATTGTCTGACGCCCGGCCAGGAGAGCAGGCGGGAGGCGCTAGGGCCCGGCGAGCCTCACGGCGGGTGGGCTTCTATTGTCTGGCAGCCGCTCCGCTCAGCGCGGGGAAAGTGCTCCGTTCTTTGGGTCCTTCTCGGAGACCGACCCGGCCGAGGGGCGCGAGCGGTGCTGGGCGTGAAGGAAGGGCTCCTCCCGCCTCGCCCTTCGCGCCTCTCCCTTGGCGGGATGGGGCCGCCGCTACCGCTCCTCTGGGCGCTGAGCGGGCTTCTTTGTGCCGCCGCCGCTGCCGGAGAAGCTCGCGGGGCGCGGAGCTGCGCGGAGACCCGGCAGGCGCTGGCGAGCCGCGGCTTCTCTCTCGCCTCGGTCCCGCCCACCCTCATCTCGGGTAAGGGCGCTCGGGCGGAGAGCTGCTCGGAAGGCGCCGCGGCCAAAGTTTTCTGTCCTTCGGGTGGGGGGTGCCGAGCAGCGGCGATTGGAGCGCCCGGAGATTCCGCCTGTCGCGCTCCAGGAACGGCAGGCTGGCCGGTCTTTGGCGAAGGGGAATCCTCCCGACCGTTCCCCGCCCTTCCCGCTGCTCCGCTCGGAACGGGATCCGGGCGAGAGGAAAGTCCTGCGAGGGACGCCGCTCTCCTCTTTTGGGCAACTTGCCCCCCCCCCCATCACCCCCCGCCCCCACTGAAGGCTCCGGGGAAGAGGAGGGGGAAGGGCGGTGGGGAAAACTTTTGCCCAGGGTGGAGACTGAGGGAGGGCGAGGCGCTTCCCTTGCGCGCCCCCCCCCCACCCCGCTTGGCTTCATCCCAGAGGCGGATCCTCCTCCGAGGGGGAAACCGATCCGCCTGGAGCCTCCCTTCCATTCCCGCAGGAGAGCACCTCCGAATCTGTCCCCAGGACCTACACGTGCTGCGCCAGCGAGACGGAGGAACGGCTGAGCGAGCAAGGGCAGACGGAGCTCCGGGCGCTCTTGGGGGGACGGGCGCCTCCTGGTCAGCACCTTGAGCTCTCGCCAGCATGCGCTTTCAGGGTGAGCGAGGGGAAGGAGCCTCTCTCGGGCCCCCTTTGCCCAGCTGGCTGCTCTCTCTCCTTTTCCCTCTCCCCTCCTCACCCCCCCCCACCAATGGGACCTAGAATAGTAGGGTCCGGAGGGAGCTTGAACCCCCTGCTCAAGCAGGAGTCTCTCCTGGAACCCTCCCCTGATGGGGCACACCAGAATTTCCCCAGGTAAGCCTCACCCACTGTTAGGAAACGCCTCCTCCCCCTTGAGGTTGGGTCTCTCTTGAATCTCTCTTTCCACCCGTCCTTCTCGTCCCTGCCTTCAGGGGGCTCTGTAGAGGACGGTTGCCCTTCCTTCCCTTCTCCTCACATACAGGCCATGATGCCACCCGGGTCGCTTTCCCACCTGACCCCCCACCCCCAGAATTTCAGTGGGCAGCTTTCACCGCTGGCATTGCCTGTTTGGCAGCCTCTCCCACGCAGGAGGGGAAGAAGAAGGCGCGGTTGGCGTTTCTTTGGGCTCCGCTTAATCTCGCTCCGCTTGGTGTTTCTTCCAGACTTTTTCCAGGAGCTTCTTGCTGGAGCTGAGCGGTCCCTGCAGGGCCATGTTTGCCCGTTCCTACGGGCGCCTTATTTGCAGCACGCCCGCCTCTTCCAGGGACTATTGTGGAGTTGCAACGTCAGCTGAAGGGGTCTCGGCCCAGCCTAGACGAGGGCCTGAGTGACTTCGGTCTCAGCTTCTGGAGCGGATGCTGACTCTGCTTAACCCCCAGTATAGCTTCCCAGAAGGGTACCTGGAGTGTGTGGGGCGCCAGGTGGAAAAGCCTCCATGCCTTTGGAGACAGCCCCAACCAGCTCCGGGTGGCAGGTGAGCCCAGCTCCTGACAGGACAGCCCTTTGGCGTGGAGCAGAAGCGTTGGCAGGGTGGGAAGGGCACTGTCCCACTCACAGTGGCCTGGCACGGAAGGCCTCAGTCAGAGAGAGCCAAAAGGGGGAGGAGGAGGAGGGAAGCCCTTTCCCTCTTTGCCCTGCTGCCCCCTCAGCCCCACCTTCTATCTTGTCACAGTCATCTCCCAGTCCGTAAGCTAAGCTGCGTGAAGGCTTCCTTCAGGCGCTGGAGTAGCCTGCATTGGAAATGACCATGGGAGATGTGAGCGGCCTCCTGCTCTTTGGGGAGCCAGCCTCTGCCACAGCTATGCCCACCCCAGGGTGGGTCCAACAGTCCTTGCCAATGAAACAGAGAGGCCTGCCTTCGTAGGGACCTCTAGGGCTCCGTGAAAAATAAAGACACCCCTCCCCCAAACTTGCAATGTTGCCCCTGACCACCCTGGCACACAGGCATGCAACGAGACTTCATGTATGCTGCCGTTAGGATGCAGCTGCAGTGGTGGCTAAAAGTTTCGCACCCTTTTGAATTGCTAATACGACCTAAAATGTCCTCAGTTTCCACACAGATCCTCAAACTAGATAAAGGGAATTAATTTGTTGAATGAGGCGCTCTCTTTTTTAGTTTTAGGACTTGTGTGTAAAAACTGATCACATTTTAGATCATGTTTCTGAAGAAAAAGGACAATCCAAAGGGTGCACCAACGTTTAAGCGCCCTTGAAGAGTTTGCCCCTTGTGACTGCACACCGAAGCCTCTCCCCCCCGTTAGACCCAGCCCCCCCTTGCTCTGGCCCGTGTTTGCCCCTTGTGGGTGAGCAGGCTCCTCTGAGGCCTGGTGTCGCTTTCTGTTCCCGCCCAGGTATCTCGGGCTTTCCTTGCTGCTGGGGTCCTTGTCAGGGCCTGGGCACAGGGGGGACATCGTTGCTCAGGCGGTGAAGGTTGAGTGCTTGCGCAGGTAGGAGCCAACACTTTCCAGGGTGGCAGCAGGGTGGGGCTAATGCTAGAGAGCACCTGGAGCCTCAGAAGAGAAGGAAGACAGGCTTTCCACAGGTTCTCCACAGGGGCTGCCTTGTGTGCAAGCAGTGCCACCAACCCCTTGGGTGAGGGTCCCTCCTCCCTTGCAGCTGGAGGATGACCTAGCCCCTCCCCCAGCCCTCCCTGTCATTTCTCCCTTCCTGGCCACTTGTAATGGTCTTCCCTTGTGGCCATGTCATCCGCAGTTCCACAGGAGTCTTTCAGACCCTCTATCCTCCCCCAGCCCTCTGGCGATAGCCCATTTCTCCTGGTTCTGGGCCAGGATGGCCTGCAGAACGAGATGGGCGTCCTGTCCAGATGAGCTCCTTTGGCCCTCTCTCCAGGCCTGATCCTGACTCTCCTTCCTCCACCTTACGCAGCTGTCTCCCACTGGAGAGTGTCTACGGGCACACATGCGCCTCTCCTTCTGCCCCTGTGCCGTGGACTTCCAGCCCTCAAACCTTGCCACGGATTCTGCCTCAACGTCATGAAAGGCTGCCTGGCGAGCATCACAGAGATGGACGCCGAGTGGGGGCGCTTCCTGGGTGAGCACGCAGGGCAGAGAGGAGCAAACTTTGAGGTGGGAGCAGGGAAGCTCCTTTCCAATGGCAGACTCCCGTGAAGTTTCCCGAACCGAGGTCGGAGGGTTCCGGGACTGCTGTTGGCCTTTCCTCTTGTACCTCCCTGGGACCGTGAAAAGGCAGTCCGTGGAGACCACCATCTCTCCCTAGCAGAACCTCGATGGAAGGGTGCATGGGGCAGCGTGGGATCCCCTTAAAGCAGGGGTGTCCAAACTTGGGAACTTTAAGACTTGTGGACTTCCCAGGATTCCCTGGCTGGGGAATTCTGGGACTTGAAGTCCACAAGTCTTAAAGTTTCCCCGGGTGTGGATGGCGAGGGAAAACATAACCTTTTTTCCCTTCTTTCAAGATGCACTGACCCAACTGGCAGAACAACTCACCGGACCCTTCAATTTTGAGTTGGCGGTGATTCCATTGCGGTGAAATTTCAGAGGCCATAATGTACCTGCAGGAACGCAATATACAGACATCGCTAAGGTAGGACTGAGGTTTTCCACATTGGCTGTCTCTTTTCCAACACCGATTTCTGCCTGCCATATAGTGGCAGCCTAAAATGCAGACTCCGCTAGAGCAGAAATGACAATTTTGGAGGAAAAGGTGGAAAGAGGTGCGAACTTCCCAATCCTTTAATTGTTTTTTCTACTCATCTTGCCAAATAAGACTTCGCGTTCTTGGGGTGGGTTGTGTGTGTGTG
>NC_045558.1:144295672-144345701 GCF_009769535.1 Thamnophis elegans
ACGTGGCTCACTTGCTTACCAACGGGGTCGACTCTGTCCAGGTGATCCACAAAGTCACGCTTTCCCAGGTAAACAGTCAGCTGGTGGAGACGAAGGGGAGGGGACTGTGAAGGCGGAAGCCCTCCCCTTTCCTCCGGCTCATAAGCCCCAGCTCCCCCCTTCCCCAGGCCTGAAGCCCACGGCTGCCCGGAGGCTTCTGATGCACCTGACAACTGGCATAACCTCCGGCCCGGCCCCAGGGGCCCCATCCACTTCCTCCGCCCTCTGGCCACCGGGGCAGCCCCCTCCCCACCGTGCCGAGGTTTGCCTGCACCTGTGGCTCGGCCTCTCTGGGGAGAAGAGCAGGCAGCCCAGCCTGGGAGCATCGCCTGGGAGATGCTGGGTGTCAACAAGCCTCCAGCACCGCAGCTGACACCCCGGCCCCACCTGGCCTTCCCCAGGAAGGGCCTGCTCCCCGCGGGAGGCTCCCCACCTGCCTCGCTCCTCTGCTCTGCTGCCATGGCCACCTTGGGCAGCCGAGAGGATACTCGCCCATCCCTCCCCTGGCAGCACAGCCCCACCGCCATGAGCAGCAGGCCCAGGGCCCCCCCTCTGCCGCTCACTCCTGCCTCTGCTGCCCCCCCCCACCCACAGAGAGGGGCTGCCCCCCAGCAGTCCTTGGCTGGAGTTGCTTGCACAGCTTTCTTCCTGCCCCAGGCAGGGCCCCACAGCCACGGCTCTCAGGCAGGCAGGTTAGGCTGCCAGAGGAAGGAAGCTGCTGCCCAGGCGGGGAGGAAGGAGGACAGGAAGCCACCACGGAGGAGGAGACCGGAGGGGGAGCCTCACTCCCCCCCCCCCCAGGGTGCAGGAGCCAGTGGAAGAGTCAGGGAGGGACGGGGGGGGGGGACACAGCCGGAGCCCCCCAGCCCCCTTCGCTCTGCCTGCTCCCAGCGGCCCCAAGGGGGCTTGCGTTCGTCCCCCAGCTCGGCGGAGTCCCGCTCCTTCCTCCCCCCCCCCCAGCGCAGGGAAGGGGGAGCCGAGGAAGCGCAGCCGGAGAGACTCACTTTGCAGTTGGGGCTGGACTTCTTGAAAACTCTGGGGCAGAAAAAGGAAGGAAAAAGAGGATGTGGAAAGGCAGGGCGGCAGCCGCCAACACCCCCCCCCCCCAGGCACACCGCCGCACTGACAGCCGGACTCCCCCCCCCGCCCAACGGCGCAGCGGGGGCCCCGGGAGAGCAGCGCCCAGCGGCGGGTGCGGCGCCCGCGCAGGAGGGGAGCCGCCGAGGGGCCGAAGGAGGGGAGGGGGCTGCCGCTGCCCCTCCGATCCCTCCACACGCGACCCCCCCCCCGCCTGCCGGCCGCGCCCGATCCCCACCCCCCCGCCTGCCAGGTCCTGGGCCGCGGCGGGCACCCAGCGCGGGGTCGGGGGGCGGCTGCGGGCCTCGTGGGATCGGGGCGCGGGGCCGGCACCGTTCCGGGATGCGCGCGGGGAGAAGCCCCCCACCCACCCACCCTCCGCAGACCGCCGCTGCCCCCTCGGTCCCCCCCCCCGTCCGGCGCCCACCTGGTGCCCGCTTTCTCCCCCATGCCGGCGGGGCTGCGCTGCCGCGGCTGCTACTGGCGGGGCAGCTCTGGAGGCGCGGCGCGGCGGGAGGGCGATGCGGACCGCAGGGAAGCCATGCCCGGTCCGGGCACCGTCACGTGGGCTCCGAGTCGGCCAATCGCGGCCGCCGCTCCGCCCTCGCCGGCCCCCCCCCGTCCCCGCCCTCCCGCCTCCCAGGCCCCTCGGGGCTCACCGGGGAGGGGGGCTCGGCGGGGGGGGGACTCCCGCTGGGGAGGGGGGGAGGGGGGGGACGGGGGGGGGGCGGAGGGCGGGCGCGGAGGCCTCTCTGTTTCCGGGCGGGCGGGGCGGCGCTCGGGCCCCTCTTCCCGGCATGCCCCGCGCTGCAAGGCGGCCCCGCCCCCCCCCGTCCCGCGCGCAGGCGCAGTCGGCGCCGGAAGCCCCCGGGAGCACGCGATGGCGGCGGCGTCGGTGGCGTCGGGGCTTCGCGGCGGCTCCTCGTCCTGCTCGTCTCCCGGCGGCGGAGGAGGCGGCGGAGGCGGCTCTTCCTCGTCCCCCGGCGCCGCCTCCCCCTCGCCGGCCGCCGCCTGCTCCCCGCCCCTGGGGCCGCCGTCGGGGCTGGCGCTGGAGGCGCTGGCGGGGCTGCTGCTGCCTCGGCGGGGACCCTCGGCCACGCCGCCCCCGGGGCTGCCCGGGCTGGTCCGCTGCGCCAGGGACTGCGGGGGGCAGGCGCAGGTGAGCGTCGGGTAGCCGCCTCCCCCTCCCCCTCCTCCCCCTCCTCGCCCCCCCCCATGCAGCCCCCATCCTGACCCGCCTCTCCGCCTCCCCCCCCCCCGCAGGCGTCGCCGTCGCTGAGCAGCCTCCTGGTCCTCAGCAGCGCCCGGATGGGCTCCATGAAGACGCGGTGAGTCCCTCCCCGCCTCCCTCCCTCCCCTGAGCCTCGGCCGGTGTCTGTGTGCGGGGGGGGGGGGGACTGACGCTGCTCTCCCGCCGGGCAGGTTCGAGGGCCTCTGCCTGTTGTCGCTGCTGGTGACCGAGAGCGGCTCGGAGACCTTCGCGGAGAACTGCCTGCTGTGGCTGCGGAGTCTGCAGCACCTGCTCCAGGTGAGCCTGGGAAGCCCCCTCCCCCCTCCCGAAAGGGGGAGGGTTATAGGAGCTCCGCCCCACCCACCCACCTGCCTTTCTTCCCCCCCCCCCCCAAAGTCCCAGGATCCCCCTGGCACCATGGAGCTGGCCGTGCTGGTGCTGCGTGACCTCCTGAGCTACTCTGCCCAGCTGCCGGAACTGGCCCGGGACATCGCCACCAACCACATCCCCGGACTGCTCACCTCTTTGCTGGCCCTCAAACCGGAGGTGAGACCCCTCCCCCCCCCAAAGCGGGTGGAGGCCCTTCCTCAAAGGCCCGTCCGGGCTGACCGCTTCCTTTCCTCCCCACCGCTCAGTGCCAGCTCCCTGTCCTGGAAGGATGCCAGGCGTGCATGACGTTTTACCCCCGAGCCTGTGGCTCCTTGCGGGTAAGTGCCCGGCCTCAGACGCGGAGGGCACCGTGGGCAGCCACCGCGATGGCCTCCCTGCTCACTGCTGCCTTTTCCATCCCAGGGCAAATTGGCCACCTACTTCCTGTCTTGCATGGATGCCGAAACGCCTCACCTGCAGCAAGTAAGACTCTGCCCTGTGGGGCTCACGGTACTCACGGCCGGCTAGGACCCCGCTTGTGCCGCTCTTTGCATCAGGAGTGGGAAGGGAGCGTTCCTGTTGGCTGGAATTCCCCTTCCCGGATCCTCCCGGTTGTGGGACTGGCTGGTGGGGCCAGCGATACGATCCTTCTCCAGCTGTCCTCATCTCAGAAAGTGGGGGTGGCGCCCTCCCCCCCCTTGGCTGCTCACATCACCCCTGCGGCTTTCCTTTCCCCCAGCTGGCCTGCGAGTGCTACGCGCTCCTGCCTTCTCTGGGAGCAGGTTTCGCACAGGGGCTCAAGTACCGCGAGTCCTGGGAGCAGCAGGCGCATTCTCTGGTGGCCACGCTGCACCGCCTCCTGGGCATGCTCTACGAGGGGGCCGAGACGGGTGAGTGGGAGCGAATGGTCAAGACCTTCCCGGGCCCGGCCGGCTCGCTCCTCAGCTCGTCGGCCTCTGCTTGGGCAGGTGGTCTGCCGGAGGGGCCCCCCCGGTGTCCCTGGGCGTCCGATGGAGCCCAGTTGCGTTCCCATGCGGGGGCAGCCGGTGGCCCAGAGTTGGCGAAAGAAGCTTTACGCCCCGCTCTCCCCTTCAGAACCGCTGCACTACGATGGGCCGGGAGAGGAAGTGCTGCTGCCGCCGCTGCGGGACGAAGAGACCAGCTCCCTCCTCCTCCTCCTGGCAAAACGCCGGTTTGCGGCTTTGGCCAAATGCCTCTGCCGGATGCTCAGGTCCGGCCTTGACCCGGGGCCCCTCCCTCTCTGGCTGCCCCTGCCAGGCTGGGGCCCCCGTCTCCACCTGCTCCTCCCCCCTGCTCTTTCAGGAACGATTTTGGGGCACCTGTCGCGGTCCCCGCCCAGGCCATCCTGGACCTCGTCTGCCGAGCCCTCGACGTCTCTGTGAAGAACATGGTGAGCTTCCCCTCGTAACCAGCCGGGAGGTCTTCCGGAGCAAAGGGAGGAGGAGAAGGGGGGCTTGGGGACAAGAGCCGCCCAGGAAGGAAGGCGCAGGGGGTTCCTTCGTGGCTCAGGATGGCGGGGGCTGCCGAGTGGCCTTAGGGGGCAGCGGGCAGTGCTGGGATTACCCAGAGAAGCATTCTTTTGTCACTTGGGGAGGGGGATCTTTTGCAAGGCTTTGCAGTCAGAGCCGGCCGTGCTGGTTCTGTGCTACTCAGACCCCCTGGGAGCCCGGAGGGGGGGGTGATGGCTGACCCTCCCCCTGCTTTCAGAGCTGGTTTGGCGATGGACCCCTCCGGATGCTGCTGCTCCCCTCAATCCACCTGGAGGCCCTGGACCTCCTGGCTGCCCTCATCGTGGCGTAAGTGGGGGGGAGGAGGAGGAGGGGGGCTGGGGGCTTGTGCCGGACCCTCAAAGCAGGCAGCCTCTCTTCTCCCTCCTGCAGTTGCGGTCCTCGCTTGGTGCGGTTTGGGGGAATCCTCTGCCGCCTCTTTCCCCAGGTGCTGAACGTGTGGCGGGCTGGCCAGGATCTGCCCTCCCCCGGGCTGCAGAGACCTTACAGGTTGGTGGCGGAAGGTCTCTGGGGACGGCTGCTGGGCGGTGGGGACCCGGTTGACCGCCACTGGCCCAACCCTTTGGCTGGAGCTGCTGGCAGGGATGCCCCCACCCCTGGGGGGGCCAGCATGATGAGGAGCCCTTGCCCCCTTCGCTCTCCTCAGTGCGGTTCGGGCTCGGCTGTACCAGGTCCTGGATCTGTGGGTACAAGTGGCCGGAGCAGCCTCGGGGGTCCTGCTGGGGCACAGCAGCCAAAGCGATGCCCTGCTGGGACACCTGATCAACGACATCAGCCCCCCCAGTGACACCCTGAAGGTGAGTCTCCCCTTCTCCCCCCCCGGGAGGAGCCCAGGAGGCAAGGCCTGCGCTCCCTCACCTGCTTTGCCCCCCCCTCCTCCTCCTCCTCCCCCCAGATCCAGCCGAGCCCCCCCTCGGAGGGGAAGCCCAGCGCCGCCAAGAAGCCCAAACTGTCCGCGGTGGGCGGCCTCGGGTGCCCGTTCCGTAAGCACGACCCCCAGGCCAACAGCGACGTCTGCCTGGCAGCCTTGCAAGGTGACTTTTGCTGGGGTTGGGGGGAGACGGAGGCCCCGAAAGGCCCGGGGTGCGTGGGGACGGGCGGGGCTCCCCCTTCCTGGCAGGGGCCGAGGGCAGCCCAAGCGTCTCTCTCTTGCAGGCCTCAGCCGGGTCATCCTCCTCTCCGGCAGCCTCATGAAGGAGCCGCTCCACACGGTGAGCCAGGCCGATTCCACGGCCGCTGGAGCCTCGGCTGTCCCAGGATGTGTGGGGTTTGGGAGGGAGGAGAGCCCTCTGCACATGCTCAGAGCCCCCTGGCGCCCACAGGAGGCGCTCTTGGGTCTTCCAAACACACAGGGCAGCTCTCCCCCCCCCCTCTTCCTGCTGCTCCTGCTGAGGCCTTCGCCCTCTTCTTCCCCCCCTCCCCAGAGGCTGCAGGAGCTGGCCATCCCGCTGCTCATCCAGCTGGGCCAGGCAGAGATGCCCCTGGGCTCCCCCTACGCCAGAGCCGGCTGCAGGCGCGAACTCTACCGGCTCCTGCTGGCCTTGAGCCTCTCTCCGGCCCCTGCCTGCCCCCCACCTCTGCACTGCGCCCTGCGGCTGCTGAGCCAGGGCCGCACGGATCCCAACCTGCTGGTGAGGCTCCTTCCCCTCCCGGAGGGAGATCCGGGGCCCCTGGCTTAGCCAGGCTGACTGGGAGAGCAGGGCCCCAGGACCCTCCCCCCCCCTTGGGGTCCTTCAGGGAGGGGCCCTTTGCTTTGCCCTGGGGGAGGCCTGAACGGGCGGCTCTTCTCCGGGCCTGTCGAGTGGGGTGTTCGTTCCGCCTCTTCCTCCCGCAGGTCTCCTCCTTCTGCACAGAGGCCGCCGTCATCTGCAGCGCCCTCCTTCACCCTCGGGTGCCCTCCTTGCAGCTCCCCCTGGCGGCCCCTCCTGCCCACCTGCCCGCCTCCTCGGAGGTCTCCCCTGCCGCGGCGGTTGCAGCCGCCACCCTCTCCCCCTTCTGCCCGGCCGTCCCGGTGCCCTTCCCTGCCCCCCGCCCCCTCCCCCTGGCCCCTGGGCCTCTCCCCCCCAACTCTCTGGGCCTGCCCCTGCCTGGGCTCGCGGCCCCTCAGCCGCCCCCCCGGCTTATCCCCGAGGAGCCCCTCCCCCCTCCATCGCCAGGCACGGCAGAGACGGCTGCCCTGGCCACTGGAGCCAAGTTGCGCCGCTCCGTGTTCGTCCATTACGACAAGGAGGAAGAGGAGGACGTAGAGATCTCTCTGGAGAGCGACTCGGACGACAGCGTGGTCATCGTGCCCAAGGGGCAACTGGGGAAGATGACCAGCACCCTTAACTCTGCCCCCCTCCCTGCACCCGCCCTGCCCCCCGCCCCCCTGCCCGCCCCCCCTCCCCCTCCTCCTCCTCTCCCCACTTCCCCTCTGGTGGCCTGTGAGGAGGAGGCCCCCCTGGAGCCCCCAGCGCCCCTTTCCCTCGGGATCCCACCACCACCTGCGCCGGCCGCGCCGGTGCTGCCGCCTTCCCCGGTGGCGGTGGCTGCCGAAGCCCCCCTTCCTGCTCTACTGGAGGAGGACCCCACCGTCATCAACATCAACAGCAGCGAGGAAGAGGAGGAGGAGGAGGAAGAGGAGGACTTCCCAGAGGACGAAGAGTACCTGGACGAGGAGGAGGAGGAGGTGAGGACGGCCTGCTGCTCCTGGCCTCAAACCCCCCCTCCCTCCTCTGTGGGGTGGGGGGGAACCAAGCGTTCCTTGGGGAAGGGCAGTTATGGTGGAGACCACGGCTCCCGTCCCTGGGCCGAGTGGCTGGAGGGTGGCCAGCCGTCATCCCTTGGCAGAGCAGCTGCTTTGGGTGTGCGTCTGTGTTTGTGTGTGTGTGTGTGTGCTCAGAAGCCTCTCTCTCTCCCCCCTCCCCTTGGGCTGGCCAGGAGGAAGAGTTTGATGAAGAGGAGGGGGACTTTGAGGAGGAGATGGATGAGGAAGACGATGACTTTGATGATGACGAGGAGGGCCTGACGGAGGAGGAAGAGGAGGAGGAGGAGGAGGAGGAAGGCCTGACGGACGAGGAAGAGGAGGGAGAGGTGGGGCTGCCTCCTCCTCCTCTGCCCCGAAGGAACGAAGACGACCCTCCAGCGCTCCTGCCGGCTGTGAAGGACGGGGCCCTCAATCTGGTGGAGGAGGAGGAGGAGGAGGATGGGGCCGCTGGGCTACTGATGGAGGTCGAGGAGGAAGCCTTCCACCCCCCTGAGGAGCAGGAGGAGCAGGAGGAAGAGGAGGGAGAGCGGACGGTGGGGCCCCTGCTGCTGCTGAAGGCGGAGGGCGACACGGCCTTGCCTCTGCTCCCTGGGGCCCAGTCCCTCCCTCCGCCTCCCCTGCAGGAGGGGCCCGGCCCACTGGGGCCCCCCATGGACCAGGAGGGCCACTCTGAGCAGAAGGAGAGTGCCGGGGGGGCAGCCCCTGCAGGCTCACTGCAGCCGGAGGAGGCCCCCCTCCGCACGGGCTCCAGCGGGGACCGGGGCCAGCCCAGCCCAGGCTCTGCAGCTGCGCAGGGGGAGACGGAGAAGCCGCCGCCGCAGCCGGACGAAGAGGTGGTGGAAGTGAAGGAGAAGGAGGTGAGATCCGGGGAGGGCCAGCTGGGGGCGGAGGGGGGGGCTGGGGAGGGGCCAAAGGGAGGCTCAGGAGCCCCAGGGCAAATGCCCTTTGCTTGGGTGGGTGGAGTGGTGGTCTGTGTTCAGAGCAAAGGGGCAACCCCCCCCCTTTCAGGCAATCTGCTTGCCTGTGCTAGCCTCATTGGCCCTGGTGTTTGGGGGGGAGCCAGTAAGTTCAGAGGACGCCTGGATGAGTTTCTTGGCAGCACTTGGAGTCAACTGCTTTCCTTTTCCTGTGGAGCTTCTGGGTTTCCTGGCAGAGCCCTTTGTGCCAAGGGGCAGCTCGGGGGTCTCCAGTCCAAGCTTTAGGGGAGTCTGATTCAGTTCAGCTTTGTCCAGACTGCCCTTAGCTGGCCTGGTTTATGGGGCCGTCTATGGCAGTGTTTCTCAACCTTGGTCACTTGAAGATGTCCGGACTTCAATTCCCAGCATTTGCTGGCTGGGGGATTCTGGGAGTTGAAGTCCGGACATCTTCAAGTGGCCAAGGTTGGGAAACACTGGTCTACGGAATGTCCCCCACCCCGAGAGGGAGGGGAGCTTTGGACTCCCTGGCCAGGGCCCGCTCAGAGCTGCCCTGTGTGCCCCCTCCCCTGTTCCCTGGGCAGGGAGAAGCCTGGGCTGTCTGTAACCCCCCCAATCTCTCCAGATGAATGCTGGCTGCTCAGCCCCACTGCTTCCCCCCTGCTCCAGTCTGGGGAGGGGCCACTGGGAGGCCCTGCCTGGCTCTGCATGGAATAAGGGAAAAGCAGTTTGGGGAGATGGCGAGGACATTAGTGGGGACCAGGAAGAGGGTTCCCACCCGGCTGAAGAGGCTTCGTCCCCCTTGGGAGCAGCCCTTCCCCTCCCCCCCACTGGGCCTTTGGGGACGGAGGGGGGGAAGCTGTGGCTTCTGGTCAGCCTTCACTGCCGGCACCGCTCCCTGAAGCAGAAGCCTCTCGGTGACCCCCGGCCCGGGCGCTCCTGTTGCAAGCCCTGTCAGGGGCTTTGAGCCGGTGGGCTGCCCAGCTGACGTGGCTCTTTCCCCCCCCCCTCAGGCCGGAGCCCTGGACGAGACGGAGGCGATGCTGGCGGACTTCGTGGACTGTCCGCCGGACGAGGAGAAGGACCCCGCCCAGCCCTGCTCCTGAGAAGAGCAACCAGCTGTCAGCATCACTCTTTTTTCCCTTTGCTGTTTTTTACTGTGGAAGTTCAATAAAGTTTCTCCCTTCTCGTGCACCGACTCTGCGTTGTTGGGAGGGGCGCGCGGCGCCCGAGGCGGCGGTGTCCGGGGCCGCCTTCCTTTCCTGCGCTCCTGGCGGGGCTGGGTGGGCGCTCTCCGCCCCGCGGGAAGGGATTGCAAGCGGCGGCTGTTGCGAAGGGGGCTGTTCCGTGTGACGCCAGCAGGGGGAGCCGCTTCTGCGCCGTCCCAGCCCTCCCTTCAGGCTCCGAGGGCGCGCTCTGCCGTTCAGCCCGCGTGCTGTTCCCCCCCTCCCACCGCTTTCCTCGCCTGTTGGATCGGCGCCCGGCGCGCGCAACCGCCGGCGCGCGACTCCGCTGTGGCCCCGCCCCCTCGGCCGCGTCCATCGCTTCCCGGCGCAGGGGAAGCCAGCGAAGCAGCGTCGGCGCCCCCCGCTCCCTCGCGCCAGTGGTGGCGCTCCCCTGGTGACCTGCCAAGGGCAGCCGGCGGCGGCGGACTCTCCATCAGCAGCGGCGGCGGCGGGACGGTCGGAGCGTCGGTCGGTCGCCCGGTGGCGTTTCTGCGGGGCGATGGCTTCGCTGTTGTGCTGCGGGCCGAAGATGGCCGCCTGCGGGATCGTGCTCAGCGTCTGGGGGGTCATCATGCTGGTAAGAGCGGGCGCTTCCTTCGGGAGCTCCTGTCCGCTGCCCCGGAAGGCGCCGCTCGGCTCCCGGCCCCTCCAGGCGCCCGAGGGAGCGGTGGGCGCAGGGGTCTCCCCCCCCCAGTGCCGGCCAGGTGGCGGGCCCGGGAGGGAGGGAGGGGCTGGGCTGGCTGGCGACCCTCCTGCCATTCCTCCCCTGGCCGCTCCCCGCAGGTGCTCCTGGGCCTCTTCTTCAACGTCCACTCCGCCGTCCTGATCGAAGACGTCCCCGTCAAAGAGGAGGACTTCAAGTGAGTCGGGCTCTCCAGGGGGGCTGCCTGCCTGCCTGCCTTCCCCTTCTGCCGGGGTCTTCGGCGTGCGCGGTGGGGGGGGGGGATGCGGGCAAGGGCACTGAGCCCCCGTCTCCCCTCTCGGCCACAGGTCCGGGGTATCCGCCATCCACGCGCTGTACGACCAAGTCAGCTACAACTGCTTCATCGCCGCCGGCCTCTACTTCATCCTGGGGGGCTTCTGCTTCTGCCAAGTGCGCCTCAACAAGCGGAAGGAGTACCTGGTCCGCTAACGGCCCCCACCCTCCTCTCCTGCAGCCCCCCTCCATCCCTCCCCCCCTTTGACAGACCCCCTCCCCCCACCCCGTGCAGGGAGGCTGCTCTCTGGGGCGAGGGGGGAGGGAGCCCCTTTTCCTCCTTCGCCCTTGGTTCCCTTCATTTCACCCTAAGGGTCAGTCGGCACCGCCCTTCCTCTTTCGCCCTGGGGCTGGACCAAAACAGAAGAAGTGCCATGTTGTGTAAATAGCCTCCCTCCCCCCCTCCCTCCCCTCTTTGGGAACCTTCCTGGCTCCAAGGTGGGGCCTCCATTTGCCCCGCTTGCCGGCAGCCAGCCCGCCCCGGTTTGAGCCGTCTTCGTGCGTCTGTTTTGTCCTGATCGCAATGCTGCTTTGCCCAGGAGGCTGCCACGAAGGAAGCCTCCGTCACCCGGGGGCGTGGGGGTAGCGGGGCTGGCATGGGGCGCCCCACTGCGTGCCTCCTCCCGGGGGAAGGAAAGGCTCGGGGCGGCCCCTGGGGCGGGACGGGGGGGGCAGCCCTGCTCCGGTACGTGGAAGACTCGTGTGTGCAATAAACAACCTTGGATCTGGCTCTTCGGCTCTTCTTTCCAGGGGGGGGGGCGGGGGGGGGCCCTGCGGGGGAGAGGGGGGGGAGGCCGCCGGAGGGTTTCCTGAAGGGGGGAGCTGGGGGGGCGTTTCTTCCTGGCAGAATTGCCTTCTCCTGCGGAGGGGGGGGAAGCGACGCGGGCCGGGGTTCCTCTCGGCGGACCGACGGACCCCGTTGCCGCTCGCGAGAAAGGCCGAAGAGCCCTCGGTCCCATCGTCCGCGGCCGGCGCAGGACCGGGGGCTTCCCACGTGACGCCTCGCATCATAGAGTTCCCCGAAGGAGCGCCCTGGCGGGAGAGCGCATGCGTGCGGGCGCTCCGCCGAGGGAACCGCCGCCGCCGCCGCCGCCATGACCTCCGCCTCCACCAAGGTACCGGGCGGCCGGGGCGCTTCTGGGGGCTCGCCGAGCGCCCGCCGCCCCGGCTGACCGCCTTTCCCGACCGCAGGTGGGCGAGATCTTCTCCGCGGCCGGCGCCGCCTTCACCAAGCTGGGCGAACTGACGATGCAGCTGCACCCGGTGGCCGACTCCTGCCCGGCCGGGTGAGCGGGGGTCCCCGGAGGGGGCGGGCGGAGGGAGGGGAGGCCGAGGGCGCTGACTGTCCGCGTCCCGCAGGGCCAAGTGGACGGACGCCGAGATCGCCCTCCTGCGGGCCTCCGTGCAGCGCTTCGGCGACGACCTGCACCGCATCAGCGCCCTCATCAAGGACCGCACCGTGTAAGCCCCGCCCACGCCCCGCCCCCCCCGCGCGCCCCTCCCTCCCTCCCGCCCCCCGCCCGCTGACCGCTCCCCCTCCCTCTTCCCCCCCCCCCCCCCAGGGCTCAGCTGAAGGGGGCGGCCAAGCGGAAGGCTTACGAGGACTCCGGGCTGCCCCCGCCGCCCCCCGCCGACTCCCCCAAGAAGCCCCCCGGCCGCAAGCCGCCCGCCGCCCCGCCGCCCGAGCCGCCCGCCGCCAAGAAGCCCAAGGCGGACCTGACCCTCAGCGCCCTCAACGACGCCGACGCGCCCCGGGAGGAGGGCGAGGGGCTGGCGGGAGAGGCGCCCCCCCCGACGGCCAAGAAGCTCAGCTTCGACCAGGGTAAGGGCGGGCGGGGGGGGGGGCGAGAGGGGGGGGTCCCGCTGCCCCCTCCTCCCCGGCTGAGCCTCCGCCCCCCCCCCCCAGCGCTCTCCCTCTCCCCCTTTCTCTCTCTCTCTCTTGCAGACAGCCTGAACCTGGAGCCCGGATTCCTCCTGACGCCCGGCGGAGCCGATCTGCCGCTGCTGTCCCGCTGAGCCTCCCCGGCTTCTGCCTCCCTCCCTCCCTCCCTCCCTCCCTCCCTCGGGCAGGGCCTGGCGGTAGGGGGCGCCCCGCCCCGGGCCTCTGCCTCTTCTTGTCCTGGAGCCCAATAAAGGCTGCTGTGCTCTGCTTGGCTCTCCCGGGTGCGTCTGTTGGGGGCCAGGAGGGCGACCCGGCGGCAGGGCCCCCCCTCTCTCCAGCAGCACCAGGAACACCGGCCAGCAGCAGAGGTGCCAGTGTTGAGGTGCTGCTAGAGCTGGGCTGGCAGAGCGGGTGGGCCGGGGGTGCCCACCCCCCAGAGAGAGCCCTCCCCGGCCCCGCCTTGGTCCTGGAGAGGAGGGGAGGGTCGAAGGCGTCCTGGCCGCTCGCGTTAGCACCACAAAATGGGTTGTGGATTCCTGTTTGGCAACAAACCATGTTGTGCTGCTGTTGCGTGCGCCAGCTTTGAAAGTCTGTGTGTGTGCGTGTGCGTGTGCGTGTGACACAGAGGAAGCCTTGCCCCAAGAAGCGCCCCCCCCCCACGGCCTTCTGGGCTGCCTCCCACTGGTCCTTCACGGCCCCTCCCCCGCCTCCTTTGATTTCCCAGCAGGACCGAGAAGGGGGGGGGCCCAGAGGCACAATTTCCCCCACAACCTGTCAGCCGGGGTGGGGAGACCCTTGCTTCCACCCCACCACCCCTGAACTCCAGGGCTATGGGACGGGCGGAGGTCACGAGGGCAGCCGGGGCGTGGCGGACAGCTGGACAAGCTGGTGGTCCCAACGCCAGGGATGCCCACGTTTGCCAGAAGAAACCAAACTTGGCCAGAGAAGTGATGCCGCCCACTTCCTGCTCCTGAGTGGAAAATGGAGACGGCGGCCAAGCTGGCTTGGATCGACACCCCCCCCACACACCCATACACACAACGTAAGGTCGTCCCCCCCCCCTGCCAGTTCCTGCCAGGGGGGCAGATGCGTTGCAAGACCTGGCTCTCCCCCCCCCCCCCCAAGTCCCACAATGGGCAGGAGGGGCCTGGGTTGCTCCTGATGGGTGGGGCTCTCTGGACTGCACTCTGGCCACGTGCAAAACTCTTTTGTCTTTCTCCCCTCCCCCCCCCCCCCGAGCCATGCCCAGTTCCCAAGTGGGTCGTGTCCCCCCCCCCCCCGTGAGATTTGCAGGAATGGGCTGCTGCTTCTCTCCTGTTGCGGGGAGGGGGGGCAGGAAAGGAAGGGCAGCCTGGCCTTTTCTCAGCTGCGGCCTCTTGGTGGAGGGAAAGCCAGCCTGAAACCTGCTCAATCCGAAGATCTGGGAGGGGGGGGGAGGTTTTGAACACACCTGGAGTTTTGGTTTAAATTCAGGCTGAGAGTGTCCAGCCCCAAATATAGGACGGGGGGGGGCAATCAGGCGGTAGGCCAGGGGGGAAAAAAATCCGGGCCTCGTTTGCCATCTTGATTCTGCCTCCCAAGTCCCCCCTCACCCCTGCTGGCAACACTGCACCAGCCCCCCCCCCCAATGTCCCCAAGGGCTTGGATGGGGGGCAGGAGGAGCGGAGGGGGGCTTCTGCCATCGTCTGTGGGAACCCTGACGCCCCCACCCACCGCCTTCCTGGAAGGGGCGCGATTGCATCAGTTTTCTGCAAAGTTTGGGGAGGCCTTGGAGTGGCTGACCAGCGTAGAAGAAAATTATGGAGGGGGGGGGTGCAGGGCTTTTCTAGGGGGCAAAGTCCCCACCCAACTCAAGAGATGAGTTCTAAAAGGGCCAAATCCTTGGGGGAAAACCCTGTAAGCCAATTTGGGGGCCTGAACGGTTAACCTATTTCTATTTTTGAGTACAAGGCTTGACCGGAGGGGGAGAAAGGGCGGCCGAGGCCTCCTTTGGCCCCCTTTCCACTCGGGGCGTGAGTGGGCTGTTTTTCCAAGGCTGCTTCCACCCCCGTCTTCCCCACTCAATGGACTCCTGGTGGGGGAACATGAAGGCCATTTGGGGGTTCGTGCAAGGGGCGGTGTCCCCCATTTTCTGACGGGCGAATGCTGGACGAGGGCCTGGTAGCCTTCCCTGTACAGCCGGGGTGTCGTTCTGGGCGCCGAGCCGAGAGCCCTGCCTGCCTCTGGCCTAGCACCCCTTCTGAGCCAGACACACGCCACCCCCATCCCTGTATACCCCCCCCCCCCCAGCTTACCTGCTACGCAGACCCTGGCCCCCTCCGGATGATCAGGGATCGGGTTTTCCAGAAGTCTTAAATTTAGCCCTTAAAAAAAAAATATTGCAGCCACGGCAAGCCAAGGCTGGGCTGTGCCATTCTGCCACCCGATCTTGGCACTCGGCTCTCTCTGGATCCATGGGCAGCCGGTCCCCCACCCCACCCCCCCAAAAAAGGGAGCATTAGTCCCTCTTCCTGCTCCAACTAGGGAAGTTGGGGAGCGCCTTCCAGTTCGCCCCAAAGATTTGCCACCTCTTTTCAGGGAATCCAGAATTGGGGGGGGGGGGAAATAAGGAAAATAAGAGGGTGCCCCTGCACCCCCCCCAAGAGCCGCCAGCCCCTTCCGTGCTGCGATTGGGGAAGGCAACGAGACACAGAGAGAGAGAAAGGGGAAAAAAAAACAGGGCAACTGAGAAAAGCCTGGTCCTTTTTCCCCCTACGCAACTTTCTACACTTGAATAAACCCCTTTGGGGTGGTGGAAAAAATCTGAAAAAAATTCAGAGGGGGGGCCGGGGAGCCCCCTGGACGTGTGTGAAATTTGGAGCGGATCCAGACAGCCGTTTCCCAGCAAAAAAAAGCTTTCCAACGGCTCTCTCTCCCGCCAGCTTTAACGTCCCCAGCTGACTTTGTCGCGGTGCCAACTTGTGCGACTGGCTTGGCAGCCCCCCAGCATTTCAAACGGTCACTTTGTCTCCGCGAGCAGCGCCCAGAAGCAGCCCGGGCCTGTGCAGGGCTCCCCCCGTGGCCCTGGACCCCCACGGCTCCCATCTGGGGAGGGCGCTGCGTGGCTGTTTTCTTAACATACAAGGCCACAGTGGTGTTGAAACGTCTCTGTGAGTGTGTTTGTGTGTGTGTGTGTGTGCCTGCGCACGCAGCCGTGTGCTAGCTCCCCTCACGAATCTGCCGATGTGAAATCAGAGCCTGGTTTACCAGCAGCAGCTCCTGCCATGCCTGGAACAGGCCGCCCCACGGAAGGGAGCCCCCTCCCCCACACCGATCCCCTCCCCACACAAGCCCCATTCCTGGCCCTCTCCAGGCAGCAGGGAAGAGTTGGAGGGCAGCAAAGGTGGCTTGAGCCCCCATTTGCAGCAGCAGCAGCCACAGGACAAGGGTGTCCTTCCACCTGGGGCAATACCAGGCTGCCCGTGAAGGTGGGCAGAGACCCATGGCGAGCGTGTCTGGGCGTCTTTCTTTTCCCTCAGACTCACAGCTTCAGGGGCTCTATGGGAAGGACTGGGGGGGGGGTGAGGCAGGAAAGGCCAATCCTGTGGCAGGGGGGAAGCCCTAGGCCTAACCCCCCGAGTTCCTTGGTGACCCCTATGTGCACAACTCACAGGAAAGCCCCCCCCCCATCCCCACCCCCAAGGCTGGTTTGAGGAAGTCCCTGTCCATGGTCTCCCCTGCTGCTGCCTCCTCCCACCTAGCCCAACTCCTGGACCCCCCCTCCCCCCTCCGTGGCTGAAGAGAGAAGGGGGCTTCCACTTTAATACACAGATGCCAAAATGTGGGGGGGGGAGCAGGGGGCTCTGGCTATGCCAAGAGACAAAGCAGTTCTTTGAACATGCACGAAATACATATGAAAGAAAAATAATCCTGCAAATTCCCCCCCCCCCCCCAAAACCAGCAATCTGTGATTCCCAGGTGGAAGGAGAGATTCTGGCCCTTTTGCAGCAGTGACACAATCAGCCTCTTGTGCCTTTGTGATGTGCAGGTTCAGCACCAGGACTTAGGGCTCCCCCCTCCCCCCCCCGTTTTCTTTCTGTTTGGGGACACAACTCTCTTAAAGCCTCCCCAATCAGCCCTTCCCCAGAGACCCTCCAGAGAAGGAACCTTTCAAGTGACCAGCGGAAGGGGAGCGGGAAGGGCTTCAGCAGGGCAAGAATTCGCTTTCCAGGGAATTCCTCCTTTCCCACAGGGGGCCCTCCTGGTGACCTGACCCTGGCAGAGAGTGAGAAGTGCTTCCCCCCACCCCACCAGTGCTGGGCAGGTCAGCCCCCACCCCCGGCCCCCATTTGAGCCGCAGTGGTGAATGAGCACTGGCGAAGCCAGTTTGAGTCAGGAAGGCCAGCCTTCACCCTCCAGCCAAGGGGCGCTTGGGGATGCCAGGAAGCGTGGCTGGCATTTGGCAGGTCCCGGAAAGCCCCCGAGTTCCTCAGCTCTTCCAGCTCCTCCCTGGCGCCTGGTCTTTCTCCCTCCCCCTCCCCCTTTTTGCGAGAGGCTGCGGATGTTGATGGACGGGGCGCACACGAAGCTCCCCCAGCCCAGCTTTGCAGCGGCCAAGACTTCGGGCTTCCCGGAGAAGAGGGCAGGGGCGAGAGGAGGGGGGAGCCGACCCCACCCCTTTGTCGGCCCCCTTTCAGAGGTCTCCCCGCGGGGGAGCCCGGGCGGAGTTCCCGCCTCCAGGCCGGCTCAGCGCAAGCTCCAGCTCCAGCTCCCATCCAGCATCCGGGGAGCGCAAGGGGTCTTTGGCGCAGACATTGGGCGCGTCGCCTGCCGGCAGCCCCCCATACAGCTGCTCCGGAGAGCCGCAGGAGGAGGAAGGGGAGACGCACCGAAGACTCCGCCTCTTGGCCCCGCAGAAAAGGCAGGCGCCGTCGGAGCCCCGAGGACTTCCTGCCACCCCTCCCCGCGGGTTTAGAGCAGGATTCCTAGCAAACCCGGCGGAGGGACTCAATCCTCTCCCCCCGCCCGCGCCCTCCACCGGTCACCGCACGTAGCGAAGGGTCCGCCGGCCCCGGACTCCAGCCCCGCGCCCCGTCGGTTTGCCCCCGAGCCGCTTCCCCTTCCCTTCGGCCCAGCCAGGCAGAGACCAGCGCTCGGGATCCATCACTTTATTGGGGTTAAACACAGATGAGAGCTCCGCGCGCTGCGGTCAGGCATGCGGGAGGCGGGAGGCGGGTCCCGAGGCCCGGAGTCCGCGGGAGGGAGGGCTGCGGTCAGCCCTGGGCGGGACGCCGTCTGCGACCGGCGGGGGAGGGATCGACTGGAAGAAAGCAGAAGGAGGGGGGTCGCCTGTGGCAGCACGTGCTGCAGCTCTGCTTCTATATACAGTTCAAATATAGATGTATGTATGTATGTATATATATATATATATAGCTATATATTTACCACATTTCCCCTTTAAATAAATATTATGTACAAATCCCTGCTGAGGGGGCAGGCTCGGGGCACACGGTGGGGAGGGCTGGGGGGGGCAATCGAGACCAGCGGGTGGTCTCCCCAAGGAGCAGTAGATCAACTTGCTGCTGTGGGAGGGAGGGGGGGGGCTGGCCCTGGGCTCCTTCGGGCGCTTTGGACCAAGAGACAAACCGGCTCCTTGTCAGAGAAGTTGGGGGGGCCGCCGGGGGGCCGATGTCAGCTCCCATCACAGCTCCGAGCAGCGGTCCTGCTTGTTGTAGTGGTCGAACTGGCTCTTCCAGTGCATCATGTAGGCGCTCCAGAGGTGGAACTCCAGCTTCCACTGCCGCTCGGCCTCCTCAATGTTGTCTGGGGGGAGGGGGAGGGGGTGCCAGCAGAGAGAAAAGGGGGAGGGGGAAACAACAACATCCAGGGACATGGGGGGCGGGGAGAGAGGGGTTAAGGGAAGGCCATCCAGTGAGGACGGGGTCTCTGGGGGGGGCAGACTGGGAGAGTTTTCTCTGGCTGCTTCTTGGCAATGGGGCGGCCTGCGCAGGGCTTGAGGGGCATTCAGGGGGTCCCCTCCCTGCCCCCTGTGCCAGGGCCGGGTGGTGGGAGGGCTGCTTCCAGCAGGGATGGCTCTGGAGTGGCAATTTCTCTTTCGGAGGAGGAAATGGGGGGGGGGGAGGTTGGGCCTGGGGGCTAAGATACCTGTCCTTGTTTTGTGCTCCAGGGAAGCTCCAGGAATGCAAGGGGGGAGGGCTCAGGGTGCAACCTCTGGAAGGGGCAGAGGTGAATTTTGGATGCAAAGATCCTCCTGAAGCCCCCTCCCCTTTTTGCCCCCTGCTAGCAGCCCCCTTCCAGCCCAGGAGCAGTTTTCTCCTTCCCTGGCCCAGCGGCTGCCTGCTTCACCCAACCCAGCTAGGAAAGGGCAGCTAGTCAACAATTGGCTGCACTTCAGTTCCGTTCCGCAGCCATCCGGCCTGAACCGTCTGATGCCGTCTTGCCATGGGCCCCATAACTGCTTGCCCTCCAAAATGCCTGGGCAGCTGAGGGTGCTCCCTGCTGGGCCCAATGCAGCCGGCAGGGGGCAGCCTCTCTTCTTCTGTTTCCCAGCTGGGGATCCAGCCCCTTCCCCCCCTCGCCCCTATTGCCTTCAAGTGGCCTGCAAGACAGGCAGGGCTCTCCCCTTAGCCCCCTGGGGAGGGAGGGAGGGGGCGCAGTGCCTGCTGGAACCTTGCCATCCTCAGGAGCCGAAGGAACATAGCTCAGCGTGTGGGGTGGCCTTGGGTGTGGATTCTGCACCCCCGCTTTGTCCTCTCCATCCCACCCCCCTCGCTGCCCAGTGTCCCCCCGCCAGGTCCTAGCCTGGCCTGAAAGAAGCATCCGGAGCAGGCTGTCCCCGCTGCCCAGAAGCTGCCCCCTTCCTCCTGTGCTCACTTGTCTGGCTCGGAGACCCCCCCCCATCTCGGCTACCACGAAGGCCCCTCGGGAGGCCCTGGCTAAATCTGGAAAGGCAGCGCTCTGGTGCTTCGGAAAGGGAGACCTCCCTAAAGACAGTCCTAGCGACTGATTTGTCTCAGGCTCTGGGAGGGGGGTGCAAGTGCCAGGGGGCTTTTTCAGCTCTTTGGGGACTCGGGACCCCCTCCCTGCTCTCTCTGCAGAGCCCCTCCAGGAGCCCTGCCCACCCTCTGCCTGGCTTCCTCTCGCACAGGCGCCCTGCACAGCTGCGGTGGGTTTCCCTCCCATGGGCTCCCTACGCGAGCAGCGCCACTCCCTGCCACCCACCCAGGACTGGGGGGGCATTCAGGAGCCCCCCCCAGTTGGGAACCCTTGTAAATGCTGGCAAAGACTGGAAGGGAGAAGAGAATGAAGCGTCCCAGGCAGGCCGGGGAGAGAGATGGGGAGGCGGGAGGCCCCCCCAGAGCAGCCCAAGGGATGTTACCCGAGTGAAGCCAGCAATGGCCTCTTCACCCAAGGCTGCAGAAGGGTGGGTGGGTGGGAGAGGTAGAGGACTGCAGCTTGAGGAGAGGGTCTGCTGGGCCGAGAGGGACAGAAGGCGTCTCGGCCTGCAGGAGGAGGGAGCTGCCAACTCTGGTAAAGTGGGAGGCCCCGGCTGAGAGGAAGGCGGGAGGCTAACTCTGCTTTGGAGCTGCTCTCCCCACCTTCAGCTAGTTCGGACGCGGCCTCCCCATCACCGCCCCCCCCTCCGCCCCCCTGGGGCTCACCTGTCACGTTGAGCAGTTTGGGGAGGAAGTGGTTCCAGAAGGCGCAGATCTGGGCACGGAGGCTGCGCTGGGTGGCCAGCGGCTGGGTGTTCAGCTGGACATACTGCTGCTGGGAGGTGGTGTAGGCGGGCCAGGCCCCGTCCTTATCGGTGGGGTCAGTGGGGCTCCTGTATGGAGACGGAAAGGGGACCTGTTGTTGACCGAGGCCTCCCTCCTGCCCTTTGCCACTGGTGGGCGGTGGGACAGCCCGATCCTACTTTCCCCCATCCCGGCCTGGCCCTTCTCCCCAGGCAAGAGGCTGCCAGGGTCTCTCATTCCCAAATCCAGTACACCCAGGAACCCCCCCCCCCCCGGGCCTGCCCCCATTTCCATCTTCAATTTAGAGCCAGATGTCCGGCATAAGGCCTCCTGCCTGAGCAGGGGGCTGGACTAGAAGACCTTCAATGTCCCTTCCAGCTCTGGTATTCTGTATTCACGCAGATGTGCAGGGACCAGGCTTCCAATGAGGTCTCAACATTTAAAAGTATATTTTAAAAGTCCCCTTTTCTGGCGTGGCTGCTAAAGCTAGCAGAGCAACAGAAGGAGGGCCCCCGAACTGACCCCTCGCCCTGCCCCTCATTTGAGTTTCAAGCCTGAAGATCTCCACAAGCCTCTTCTTGCCACCCAGACGTTCATTTCTACTTTTACAAACAGCTGTTTCCTGCACTTATAGTCTCCTACTTCCTTCCATGTCTTCCAGGTTTCTGTCTGACCCCCCCCTTGTGACCCCCCCTCTGCAGCGCCAGGACCCGCTGGTTGCCTCCCCACCCCGTTCCCCCGTTACCCTGTCCGGGCGAAGTTGGCCCAGTAACGCATCATCCTGCGGCTGAGCTCCTTCTCTTGGGCCGTGTAGTTCAGGGTGTCGTTGAGCGGCAGTCCAAAGACAAACTCGATCTCGTAGCCGTGGGGCACCCCCATCCAGGGGGGCCAGGCGAGGTTGGAGGCACGGTGGTCGAACAGGTAGGCGTACACCTTGTTGCCGCGCTTTGCGTAGCTGGTGGCAAAGTGCATGACTGGGCAGATGACGTTGTGGTCCCCCACGATGTCATCCATGGCATCCCGATTCTTCTCCCCGTTCTCTGCGTCCTGCCAGTCGGTGTACTGGAGCACGACGGCCTCCGTGGCGATGTCATTGCCGTGTGGCACGGCCATCCGCACCCCTTCCAGGAAGTCGGCTTGGTTGATGAGGCTGTCGTTGTCCTTGCTGAAGCCGGGCAGCCCGTAGATCAGGAAGTAGGAGCCCTCGTCCTTGACCACGCCCAGCAGCACCTGGGTCTGCTTGAAGTTGCCCATGCTGAGCATGGCCTCGGGGGTGTCCGGGAAGAAGTCCCCGTCAATGACCGGCACGAAGGAGAAGCGGAAAGTGCTCTTGTAGGGCAGGACGGACAACTCCTCGTCAATCAGCTGCTGAGGGGTTTTGGAGCGCAAGCAACTGACCAGCTCGGAATCGTTGGTGAAGTGGCAGCCCACCTGCTTTCCCAGAAGGGTTGCGCGGCGCCGACTTTCTGCAGGTGTGACTGTGGCCCACGGCGCATTGGGTGCCCCGCTCTGCAGAATGACCCGCTGGAAGAGGGCGCGGCTCTGGGCAGAGAGCAGGTGCATGCCCACAGAGGCGGCCCCGGCACTTTCCCCGAAGATGGTGACCGCGTTCGGATTGCCCCCAAAATGCTGGATGTTGTTCTGGATCCACTGCAAGGCCAAGCGCTGGTCCAGCAGCCCCATGTTCCCCGGTGCCTCCTGACTCCCCAAGAGGCCCAAAAAGCCGAAGGCTCCCACGCGGTAGCTGAGGGAGACCAGGATGACGTTCTGCGTGTAGGCCAGGAGCCGGCCGTCGTAGACGTCCAGGGAGGCAGAGCCGCTGTAGAAGCCCCCTCCGTAGATCCAGACCAGGACCGAGGTGTCCCTGGGGCGGGGGGAGGGCACCCAGATGTTGAGGTACAGGCAGTCTTCGCTCATCCCCCGGTTGGGGTTCCACATCTCCGTGCCATGGAATCCCGGGAAGCTGTTGTCCACCATCTGGTAGCAGGCGCGCTGGTAGGTGGTGGCATCCAGAACGTGCTGCCAGGGCTTGATGGGCTCAGGGCGCAGGAAGCGCATCCTGCCCACGGGAGGCTCCGCGAAGGGGATGCCCAGGAAGGCCGAGACGTGGCCGTCCAGGACGGGCATCCGGATGCCACGCACCCAGCCTGTCTGGGTGGAGACTTTCAGCTCCTCTGCCTGGCCAGGCAAGACCGCGATGGAGGAGAGGACGCAAAGGAGGAGCTGGAGCCACCACGGCGCAGGCATCTTGCCAGGCTGGCAGGAGGGCATCTGCGGAGGAGGGGGGGGGGAAAGTCAGAACTGTATCTCCTCAGCCTGGCCCTCTGTGCCACCCGATAAAGACCCTTCCATGGCCTATCAGCTCAGCCCAAGGCAGCGGCTCAGCTCCTCAGGCGAGAGATAGCAGCGGCAGTGGGAGGAGCCAGGAGCGGCCTCCCCTCCCCCCCACCTCAGAAGAGGGTCTGACTGTTAAGGGGGAGGCCCTGACACCCCCCCCCCGGCTGCTGAGAGCATCAGAAAGCCGCTTTCCCAAAAGAAACACTAAACGCCCCCCTACCTCCCCAGAGGGCTCACTGTGGGGGTCTGGTTCATTGGCCCCCTGCCCACCCACCCACCCCCAGCCTTTGTGCGTGTGTGTGTGTGTGGGGGGTGCTTTTTCTTCTCTTTCTCTTCAAGCAGGGAGGGGTGATAAGCCAGCCCCGATGGATTGAGCCGTGGCAATTTTGTGTATCGACAAACTATTTATTGTGCATATATGGAAGTATTGTTGTTTAGCAGATAGGAAAAGGGCCTTTCCCCCCTTCTGGGTCTGGAGCTGAACTGCTCGCTTGGCAGAAACGGCACCGGCTTCAGCAGGCCCCTCTGCCCCCTGCTCAGGAAGGCCCGGCCACGGAGGGGATGGGGGCAGCCTGGGGCTCAGGGAGGGGGGAGGCTGGGGAGAGGGCCTGCTTGGAACTGGTTTCCAAGGGGCCCATTTCCTTCCCCCCGTCTGGCCAGGCCCCTGGGGCCCAAAGGCCCCGAGCTTTCTGGGGCAACAAGGGGGGGGGGGCAGGCCAGGTATTCACTACCTGCATCTTCTTTCTATCGTCAGAAGAACTTTCCATCTGGCCCACCTCCAATCTGGTTAATTGGGGCACAGCCCCCCCATTGACTGGATTGGAGGCCCCTATTTGCTGGGGGGGGGAAGGATGCTCCTCCTTCCTTGTGTCCCATGAGCCTCTGCTTCCCTGGGGGAGCCCAGCAAGGCTCTGCTGCGTCACCCGAACCCCTTTCCTTTACCAGCAGGCTGCAGAGGGTGGGGCTTGGACCCCGTCCCTCACGGGGGGGGGGTTGGGTGCTGCCAGGCTTTGGCTGTGGCAATGGAGGGTCCCCCCTTCATTTGAGCAGCCTTTTTGGTTGGCAGGCTGGCTGGGCAGGGCAGAGGGTGCCTCCTCAGAGGGACGTGTGTGACCATCGGCTGCTCTGAAAGGCTGCTTCAGAATGTCAGCCCTCCACCTCTGTGGCCATTCCCCCCCCGCCCCCCTGGCTCAGCAGGCTGGGTTTCTCAGGGATCTCGAGGGGAGGGAGGGAGGGAGGGAGGGAGGGAGGGAGGGAGGGGGGAGGTGTCTCTGGACCCCAGGAGAATAAAGCAGGGGTGCTGCAGTCCTTGTGCCGTCAGCCTACCACAAACGAGCCTGTCCGTAGTTTGGAGATGGGCGGCTGTCACAGGGGGTCCCCTCCACGTGTTCCTCCACAGGCCTCTCCCGCTCTGTCCTCTGCAGCCGGAGCACTGAAAGAGGGGCATGTAAACCAATTGGCGTCCCCACTGCCTCCCCCAAGGGTTGATTGCAAAGAAAATACTCTACACCGGTTGAGATTTGGCCCGCTTTTGTCATCTTTTGGAGCCCCGGATGAAAAGGGCCACCTGGCGGGGCCCAAGCCTGCCGTGGGGAGGGGCTTCTCTGCGGAGGGCCTGGCCGCATCCCTGCACAGTCAGGTGAGGCAGAACAATGGGGTGAGGGTGGGGGGGCTTTAGGGCTGCTGCTTGACAGCCCCCCCTGCAAGGATCAGGCAAAGGGGCCCCCAAAGGAGGGCGCAGAAGGATTGGTCAAAATCTGCACTGGGGTGAGAGGGGGGGGGGACAGAATTCTGGCATGCAAGAGGAGGCGGGGAAGATCCAGCCAGCGCTTGGGACCAACCATCTTCAAAGGTTGTTGTAGAGTAAGTGTAGGCATGCATAGCTATGCTGGAACACGTATACAACACCAGTAATCATTTACCATAAGACCAGAGGTCACAACCTGTTAGCTCTCAGCACTAAGTAGGTCAGAGGTCACAACTGGTTAACTCTCAGCACTAACTAGGGGTCAAAAGTTTGCATGCTGACTCTGCAGTATTAACTAGGGGTCAGAAGTTTGCATGCTAGTAAAAGATTTATTTGCTGACTATGGGCATTCTCTAGGTTCAGAGGTCTACATGGAAGTGAATGAGTTACCATATACCATAGACTTGTACAACCATGATTGGTCCACATAGACCATGTGACTCCACCCTTTCCTTGCGTATGCTCAATAAAAGAGTCATCCAGACTATGCTCTGGTTCGTCTCATCCCGAGAGAAGACTCGTGTCTGTGTCTTCCTTTATCATTGGCCTCATGGGCGACCCGCGGAGAAATCGCATCTAGTGACCCCGACGTGATCCGTGTTGCCCACCTCATCTCACCCCCAGGCTAGGAGAAGCCTTGCACCCAGGGACGGCCGTCGGCGAACGGAGCACCCTCTCATTTCGTGAGTATGGGGTAGGGTTTCTCGAAGGAACAGATAGCGCACCTTCATGAACTTCGGGATATCTGTAAATCTTCTAGTGTAATTATTCAAGCGATGGGCTTGAATAATGAAAGCATTTAATTGACTTATTGACTTATGTCAAAAATCATTGTCCAATATACCCGGAAAAGGGGTCTTTAAAGCTCTCCTTATGGATAAAATTGGGCGCCTACTTCCATGAGGAACCCCGAGCCCCTCCGGGCGTTTTAACAACTAAGAAAATTGAAGATTTAAAGTGACAGAACCTCCTCCAGGCCTGAAAGTGTTGTTTCATGGTATGTGTGCAATCATTTTCAGACCTGGAGGGAAGTTGAGATCCCTTAATAATAGAAAATGGAGCTCATTGGCTTATGTACAGCTCCCTGAAATAATTGTAATAATTGCTTTGTATGAAAGAAGAATGAAATGGGATATTTTTGTATGTGAAATTAATTTACACAAGCAGTCTGATTGCAGTGCAAAGGTGAATTAGTGAGTTGGTACGAATGTACTGATTCCCTTTTGCTTAAAGAAACGGAGAAAATTTGTTGAGAGAATGCAGAGTGGGAAAAAGGAGGGATCGTAGGAAGTTAACACCCAGCCCTCTCCCAGAAAATGTAATATCCTAGGAAATGTTTTAAAAGGCAGAATAGCTGTCTGCAGCTTCCTGCTCATTTCCCCTCTTTGTCAATGGATCATTAAACCCTGAGCTAATCCATTTTAAGTTGGTTGTTAACTTAAGGATTTTTTTTTCCTTTAAAGAGCAGGCGTGAGCTCTGATTGCCGTATGAATGTCTGTGTCCCCAATGCCCCAGAAAGTGATGACCGAAGAGATCCAAAGACCTGTGATTGCCTGCGTGAACCCCCCCCTTTTTTCCCTCTGGGTCATTCTTTGGAGGGAAGCAGGAAAGGTGGGGAGATACTCTATTGTCTCTCTCAATGCTTTTTCATCAGAAGACTCAAATCTCCCTGATCTGACCAACTTTAATCTTTTGTCAAACACATCTGCATTCCACTCACATGTTTCGAAGAAAAAACCAAAGGAAGGGGAATATGTGGGAAATTTAATCTTACAAATTGCTGACTTCAAATTGATGAAACTGGCAAGGTAGTGGCCGATCTCACCGCGCACTTGTGGAAATTGGTACATGTACCCGTGCAAAAGTGGACAGGATTAATGGATGATGCAGGCTTCCTGGGAGGAATTTTTCGCAATTGGAAACAAGCCGCCTTCATGGCAGGCATGGCGCACCTAGGGTTTCTCCTTTTGCCCTGCTTAATCCCAGTGCTCCCAAGCATCATCCAGTCCACAGTAGAAAGTATGACACAGGGCAAAAACATTAACACAGCAACCTTTGATTCGCAACACAAAGCCCTGCTAACAGCCTTCTCCGATGAAGGACCAGAGGAAGACGATACTCCTTTCTGACTCCTCAAAATTTAAAACAAAGGAGGAGATGTTGTAGCATAAGTGTAGGCATGCATAGCTATGCTGGAACACGTATACAACAGCAGTAATCATTTACCATAAGACCAGAGGTCACAACCTGTTAGCTCTCAGCACTAAGTAGGTCAGAGGTCACAACTGGTTAACTCTCAGCACTAACTAGGGGTCAAAAGTTGGCATGCTGACTCTGCAGTATTAACTAGGGGTCAGAAGTTTGCATGCTAGTAAAAGACTTATTTGCTGACTATGGGCATTCTCTAGGTTCAGAGGTCTACATGGAAGTGAATGAGTTACCATATACCATAGACTTGTACAACCATGATTGGTCCACATAGACCATGTGACTCCACCCTTTCCTTGCGTATGCTCAATAAAAGAGTCATCCAGACTATGCTCTGGTTCGTCTCATCCCGAGAGAAGACTCGTGTCTGTGTCTTCCTTCATCATTGGCCTCATGGGCGACCCGCGGAGAAATCGCAAAAGGTACCCAGGTAGAGCTTTGCGCTGCATGGGTTCAAGGGGGCCCTGCTGGGGACGATGGGGACTGGATTCCTGCGTGGACCTGGGTTGAACCAGGTGGCCTGAAGGGGGTCTGTGGAAGCCGAGACATCTGAAGAAAGAACTCTGTTGCTTCCAGATTCTCCCCCAGGGCTTCTCATTGGGGGCAGCTGCTGGTGGGAGGGATAAATGGCAGGAGGGCTGGGGAAGGACAGGGGACCTCCGAGCAGGGGAATTTGGACACCCCATTTCCATTCCAGGCCAGTTGCCCAGCAGCTGTTCGGCTATTTAAAGAACTCAGGTCAGAAATAAACCGGCAGAACTTCCTATGCCAGCGTGAGAGCGCCAGCAAGACAAAACAATTGTGTGTGTGTGTGTGTGTGTGTCTGTCTCTGGGTGTGCTGGAACGTTTGCAGTGGGCTCCCAGCGTGTGGAAGGGAAACAGCCCCTCTTGGCCTGGCACAGCCTTGAAAGGGAGAATGTCAGGGGTCCCACTTGAGGCGTCTCTGCCCAGGCTGTGGGGGCGAGGGGGGTGTCTAAGCAGTGGCTTCTCAGGCAGGGGTGGGGGTTGGGGGAGCAGCTGTTGCTTCCTCCCCAGCCAGGCTGGGGGAAGGGAAAAGGCTCCGCTGTCATCGCTCTCATCACCGACCTGTCAGGGGAGCCTCCATCCGGAACTCATCCGTCCGGCAGGGGATCAGCAGCTGAAAACTGAGCCAGCCTCGGCAGCCAGGCCACTGGAGAGTGTTTGCCTTGTGGGCTGGGAACGCCACCTGTCCCTCCACAAGGAAGCCGGGGAGGGGATCTGCCTTGCCCACTGCCGACTTTGGCCCTTGGGAGCCTGGTGGTCTCTTGCCCCAAAGGGAGAACCTGGCTTTCCTGCCCCACAGGCAGTGGGTCTTTGGCCCTCTGCGCGCTCCCCCCCCCCAAATTATGCAGCCTTGCTCGTGGCTCAGCCCCGTCCCTGCTGCCCACCCCTGATCCTGGGCGCCCAGAGTCCCTGGCGGAGGTTTGTGGGGCTGCAAAGTGGCACACCTGCCCCATGGCCCAAGGCCTCCCTGGCTGCCCCCTAGTTGGTTGGTGATGAAGCCAGGAATCCCCCGTTGGCCTCACACGGGGAGCTGAAAAGGATGAGAGATGCCTACCATCCACAGGTGATGTGCCCACAGGTTGTGCCGCCTCTGCCAGTTGCGGGCAGCTCTCCTCGTTCAGGCCGTCTGCAGAATGGGAGCTCAGGGAAGGAGGGAGCCTGCTCCACTCGGGTGGGAGGGAAGCCTTCAGTGAGGGGGCAGACCCAGGGCTCCTGTGAAGCCCTTGGGTGACATATGGCAGCTGCAGCTTGAGCCACATCAGCAAACGAGGCCCCACCCAGTTAGGTAGGGCACGGTCTCCGGTCTCCGAGGCTTCCCTCTTCCTTCTCTTGGGTGGCTGCTGAGAGGAGCCCCACCACCACCACTCAGAGAAGCTCACAAGGCACAGGTCTCACTTGCCTTCCCCCCCCCAGTCTTTGGGGGCAGAGGGCGTGTCTAGTGCACCCACCCCCCATTCCCCCTTTGCAGAAGCTGGAGACGGGCCATCTGTGCTTGGGGCAAGCGGGTGAGGTTCCCCCCCCACCTCTCAGGTTTCCTATGGAAGGTGGCCGAAGCTCCCCAGGAAGAGGGGCCACGATTGCCCACCTGCAGAGGAGAAAACTGCCCTCGCCTCCAGGGGGGAAATGGGGGAGGAGGAGGAGGAGGAGGAGGGGGCTTCAGTTCGCCCACTGGAACAGGCAAGCACTGTCTGGGCCTTGTGGGTTTGTCTCTTTAAGGGCTGAGTGGGGAGCAATTCCATCCTGCAATTTGACCTAAGGACAACATCCTTAATGGCTGTGTGTGTGTGTGTGTGTGTGTAACTGCTTGACCTGGGAACAGCAGCCTGTTTAGAAGCTGAAGCTGCCAGCAATGCTGCTCAGGGAGCCGAGCTGTGGGGGGGGGGGGGATTCTCCCAGTTGCCCCACAGGGCCAGGGGCAACCCATCCCATTGCTCTGGGCTGGGCCATCCCCATAAAAGGAAGGAAGGCACGCAGGTCTCCATCCATGCCTTTTCTCCTGCAGCCCCCAAGCCCCACCTCGGCTCCCTTTCAGCCAGGGCCCCCCTTCCCTTGCAGTAGGAGAGGCACCCCCCCCCCCCCGTAGACTTGCCATCCTTTGCTTGGCAAAACGGACTCACCTGGACCTGCAAGCATCAGAGAAGCCCCCCGACCCCCTTTTATCTTCCCCACATGCTCTCAGAGGGGGAGGCCTGGCAGGACGGGGGACTTGGCCGCTCGGGAGAGGGGGTGGGGATGCCTAGGAGACCCCCTCCTCAAGGCGCCGAGCAGTTGCACGTGTCCAGCGGGAGCATGCGTGGAAGGCCTGGGGGAGGGGGCCGGCTGGTCTCGGCGCTTCTGGAAGTCTCTCCCTCCCCTCGTCCGGCCGCAGGCGGTCCAGGTTTTTAATAGCCCTGCCATCCCCGGCTCCCCCTTCTCGGCTTCCTGCAGCTGCTCTGCTGGCCCCGGGGAGAGCTTCGCAGCGGTGAGGAGGGCATAGAACCGAACCCCTCGCCCTAAGCACGCGAGCAGTGCGCGGCTAGACAGCTAGATGGCCGCCAGTCCCAGGGTTCCCTTTGCCCCTCCCTCCCGCACGGGAGACCCCTCGGGGGGTCTCGGGTCTTCCTCCACCCCCCCCCCCGGCTAGCTTTCCGACGACGCTGCGCCTCCTCCTCCCAGCCCTCCGGTTCGACTTGCTCCAGGGAAGGGATGGATGCAGGTGGAGGAATAATCAGGGGCGCCGTGGCGCTCTGCATGTTCCTAGAGGCTCAGAACCAGAGGGAAGCCCAGGCCCCTCCTCTGTCGAACTCCGGGGGGGACCTCCGGGCGGGGGAGAGTCCAGGTTTCCTCGTAACTTTGGGGGAGAATCAAAGAAGCCGCTTCGCTCTCTGGTTGCGAGTGGGAGGGGAGACGGTTCCCGGTCGGGGGGTCTTGCTGTAGGAGGCGAGGCCCCTGGCAAACGCCCAGGGAAGGGCGGGGGGGGGGAGAGATGGGCCAGGATTAACGCGGGCGCGCTCCAGACGGTAACCGTTTCCCCCCACAGGCGCCCCCCACCCCGTTACCTTGGAGGAGGAGGAGGAGGGCACCTCTGCTTCCGCCACTGCTGCGGGCTGGGCTGCGTCTGCGACGCCGGGCGGGCGGTGCCGGCGGTGGCAGCGGCGCCCCCCCAGCCCAGCCGGCCCAGCCCTGCCTCCCGCGGCCGCGGCCACGTCTCGCGAGCCTTGCCCCTTCCTCCGCCGGGGCGGGAGGGGGAGCAGAAGTCGGCCAGCCGTGGCCCTTAGCCAGCGGAGGGTCTGGTCTTTGCCCCTTCTTCCCGGGAGACAAGACCCCGCATCCCCGACGGTCGGCAGTGGCCGAGGGAGGGGTCCAGATTTGGGTCTCCTGGATGTAGACCTCCGTCCTCCTCATTCCCTCCCAGTTTCCGTAAATTGGGGGGGGGGACACAAAGTGCATTTCATTGTGTGTGTGTCCCCCCCCCCGCGCCCCGTCCTTCAGAAAGTCTACAGCGGCCTGCTCAGCTGCGGGACTCCATGACCGCTGAAAGAGCCGAAATGCGGACTTGCGTGGCGGCCTCGGTCCGGGGAATTCTGGGCAGTTGTGACTCCGCTTTCAAACATTCTCAACCCCCAGGATGCCCGCTCCGCCCCCTCCCCACCTTGCTGGGAGCGATCCCGAGGCCAAGGGCCACCCAGCACGTTTTGCGCGGTCTCTCGCTTCAGCTCCACGGGGGCCTCCCGTTGCCAATTGTGGCTCAGGACCGCCGTGGCAGGGGCAGCCCTGAGCTATCCGGCGGAGGCTCAGTCGCGAAACGAAGCGAATGGAAATGGGCATCGGCGTTTCACTCCACCCCGCATTTCTAGCTTTTTGCACCCCGAAACCCGAAGTTCTTGGAAACCAGGGAATTGGGCCTCTCGCGCGTGTTTCAGAGCCCTGGCGGAAGGGATGGCGCGCTGCCTCTGAGCGCGTGCAGAGGGCTTCCAAGGCGGGCGGGGAGCCGGCGCTGGCCTTGGCTCTCGCTCCAGCACCTCCGCGGTGGACAGCTCTGCAGCCCAGCTGAAGTCTTGGCGCAGCTCCGCCTCCCCTGCGGGAGGGGGGAGAAGGAGGGTGGGCGAGGGGCCCAAGAGAGCCCTGGCCCGAGAGCGGCGAGCGCGTATTTCGGGAGGTGACGCCAAGAACCCGCCGGGTAGATCCGGTTACCCGGAAGAAAGGGACGGGGGGAGGGGTGGTCGCCGCGGGAAGAGCCCCCGAGCAGCCGCGCAAAGCGTGCTCGGGCCGCGCGGCCCACCTGCCATCCCGGCGCTCGCCACGGGGAGGCGCCCGCGCCTTCTTTCCAGGTTCGGCCATCCTTCCGGGGAGACCCACCTCTTATCCTGGGAGGGGGGGAGGGAGGGGGGGGGCTGGG
Source organism: Thamnophis elegans (assembly GCF_009769535.1). Classification (NCBI taxonomy): domain Eukaryota; kingdom Metazoa; phylum Chordata; class Lepidosauria; order Squamata; family Natricidae; genus Thamnophis; species Thamnophis elegans. The sequence continues at coordinate 144,326,597 of NC_045558.1, forward strand.
CGGTCCTGACAGAGACCCTTCTCTGAGCGCGCGGTCCCTGAGACGGGAGGGGCAGAGCACAAGCGGCGTGCGCCACAAGCGATCCTGCTCACCAGCTCAAAGGGGCCCTCGCTGCTTCTCCGGGCAGCCCTCGCCCCCCCTCCCTCCAGCCGAAGCTCGCTCCTGGCCAGGCAGGCTCCCCGCAGCTGCCCAGAGGCTCGCTCTCCTCCTCGTAGCGCCGTGGAATCCTTGGGTGGCTCCCAGCTCCTCTGCAATACAGCCAGTCCTCGACTTAGCAACCGTTTGGTGACTGAAGTTACGACAGGACGGAAAAAAAAACCGACTTATGGCCATTTTTCACGTTGCTGCATCTCCACGGCCACGTGATCAAAATCCAGATGCTTGGCTACTGACTCCTATTTATGACGGTCACATGATCGCCTCCTGTGATCTTTTGACGAACAAAGTTTACAGATTTACTTAACGACTGTGTGACTCACTTAACAGCTGCAGTGATTCATTTGACAACTGTGGCAAGAAAGCTAGTAAAATGGGCTCGGCTGCTGCGATCCTAAGGCTGCCTGCTTCACTTTTGTGTGCTGCTGGGAAGAGGAAGAGGAGGAATAGTGGTGGTGGTGGGAGGTTTGCAGTCTGGGCGGGAAGGACGTGGATGCTACATGAACCCGGAACCCAGTCAAAGCAAGAGACTCCCACAGATGGCATTCCCCCCCCCTCACACACACACCCGCTTCCCTGGTGATCTCAGCTGAAGGAGATGAAGGCTGCCAGAGAGGCCCAAAGACTGGAAGAGGGGCTGCCGCCACCTATGAACCCCTCTCTGCTCACAGCTTTCTTGGGCTCCTGGTTAGAACCGAATTGCCGTGAAATATCCTGTCTAAAGGCCGTGATTTTCCTCAGATGAATAAATGATTCGACTTAGCAATAGCAGTTAGACTTATATGCCGCTTCATAGAGCTTTCAGCCCTCTCTAAGCGGTTTACAGAGTCAGCATATCGCCCCCAACAACAATCCGGGTCCTCATTTTACCCACCTCGGAAGGATGGAAGGCTGAGTCAACCTTGAGCCGGTGAGATTTGAACCGCTGAACTGCAGATAGCAGTCAGCTGAAGTGGCCTGCAGTACTGCACTCTAACCACTGCGCCACCTAACTTAGTAGATTCAACCTAGAAATAAGGAGGAATTTTCTGACAATCCACCAATGGAACAAAAGTTGCCTTCATAAATTGTGGAGCCTGGAGGCTTTTGCAAAGAGGCTGGGCTGTCATTGGTCAGAAATGGTGTAGGCCGTAGGGCAGGGGTCCCCAAACTTGGCAACTTTAAGACTTGTGGACTTCAGTTCCCAGAATTCTCCAGCCAGTGAACTCCACAAGTCTTAAAGTTGCCAAGTTTGAAGACCTCTGCCATAGGGTCCCCTGCCTAGGGAGATGGGCTGGACTAGATGACCTGCAAGGTCCCTTCCAACTCTGTTAATCTATAAATAAATGCAAAAAAACGAATATCGGTTATGGAAGACTGGAGAGTCCGGGATTAAAAACAGCAGAAGCTGCAAAATCTCCATGGCGTTGGGTCAATCGGCCACCAAGCAGGATCAGCTGCCGTCTGGCCTGCTTTGACCGGGGCTTTTCTGAAGGGGTGGGGGGGCAAGAGCAGCAAGAGAGAAGGACCCCACTGCCAGGACATAACCCCAGCCTTTTTGGGAAGAAGGGAAGCAGGGGCATTTCCAGCTCCTTGGTCAGTTGTCCCCCCACCCCTTGCAGCCCCCCCCCAACTCCCTGTAAACAGCGTTCTGCTCAGTCTGGGAACTTCCAGGGCCCCAGGCTGGCACCGTTACTCCCCCAGCAGGAGGCCTGTGAGACGGCTTGGCAGGCAAGTCCAAGAAGAGGACTTAATGGTCACAGTGGGACACACTGCTGCCCGAAGCCCCCCTTTCTGTGGGCTGTGATCTCCCCGTCTTTAGCTTTGGTAGAAGTCCCCGGGGTGTGACCTGTGAGAGAGACCGTCTGCCCATTCTTCACTTTCCTTTTCTACCCTTCCCATCTGTGCCACCTGCAGAAACCACAATGACACCAAAAAGAGAATCACAAAGACCTCACCCTCCGTTTCTTGTGTACTTGGCACTGGGACCAGGACTTGGGTCACGGCATGTGCCCTTGTGACACACACTTTCTCCATGCTCTTCCTGCCCCCCCCTGCCTGCCCCCCCCCCCCGGCTCAAGCACAGTTTGCTTCCTTTTTGTGTTTGTTATGGCGTCTCCAGGCTGGGCCCATGGTCAGCAGTGTGGAATCCAGCCAAACCTGTTTGAAATTTTATCTTGGGTGGGACAGTTGACCAGAGTGCCTGATGGCAGGACTCTCCCTCACCCTCCTGACTAACCAAATAACAGAGTTGGAACTTGGAAGGGGCCTTGGAGGTCTTCTAGTCCACCCCCCTGCTCAACCAGTAAACCCTACGCCGACTTCTGTTCCACTGGTTAATTGTTCCCACTATGAGGAAATTTCTCCTAGATTAGTTTCCTTTGGTTTTTGTCTTGCCTTTGGGGGCTTTGGAGAATAGGTTGAAACCCCCCCCCACACACTTTTTTCCCCTTTGTGCCAGCCCCACATCCCTCCCCCATTCTGCCTTCTTCTTTCCTCCTTTCTTCTTCCCCTCTCTTTGCCCCCTCCTCCTCTCTTTTCCTCCTTCTTACCCTCTTAATTCCCCTCCCTTTCTCCCTCTGCTTCACCCTGACTTCCTTTCACAGGAAAGTATCTGAAGGTGCCCAGTGAAGCTCAGTATTAATGCACGCAAAATGGGGGGGGCAGTGGGCATGCGGAGTCTCTGGGGCAAAAATCCAAAATGCAGGTGTGAAAAAATGGCTCTTGGGGAGAATCTGGTGGATTGGGGGGGGGGCTAGATTGAACGCGGCAAACATCAGGCTGAAATGAAAATGTCTGGGTAGCAGTTTGGGGGTAAGCACAGCTGCAGTCCAGAGGGAGGCTCAGGGGGGCCACCAAACCCCCCTTTTAATGGTTCAGTCCTTCCTGATGAAGCAGACCCTCCAGTCGGGCCCCTCCCCTCCCCCTTTCTTTTGTCGCCCCCTCGGCTGACCCAGTCCAAACCGGTTCCCATCTCTTCGCCACAAAATACAGGGGTGGAGGGGGGCGCTGTAGAGGGCGGGGGATGCACCAGGCGGGGTTCCGGGGTCTCTCCCTGTGGAAGAAGGGGCCGGGGAGGGGGCAAGGCAGGGCTGCTCTACTTTGTAGCGCTTGGGGCTCGGCCGGCCACGACCCCCCCGCCTGTCACTTGGGAGCCTCCCGAGGCGGCCAAGAGGAGCGCGAAAGCAGCATCTCGGCGGCTCCCCTCGGGCGGCAGCGCGCAGGAGGACCCCTCCCCGCTCCGCTCCGCAGGCCTTTCGCCGCAAGAGCAGGCCGACTCACAGCGGCCTTACCGGGGAATGTTGCGGGAGAGTCGCGAGTCCGGCACCCACGCGGGACAGCCTGGCTGCCCCGCCGTCCCCTCCGCTTCCGAGGTCTGTTGGGGGCGCCAGGCTGTCCCGTTGCACCTTCATGCCGGGCCCAGCAGCAAAGGCCGGGCGGGTTTCCCGCGGAAAAGGGGGGGCAGCGCTCCGCCATGAGCCCCCTCCTCCTCCTCCTCCTCCTCCGCGGCGGACCAGATGCCCTTCGCGGCGCAATCGGAGATGACTTGCGGGGGAGGGGGGCGAATGGAGCCGCGGGGCGGGCTGAAGCGGGCTGCTCCTGCCAGGTGCCCGGAGCTCCTAGGGTTTCTCTGCCTTTCCCCCCCCCAGAGCCGGCAAGGGGTTCCTATTTCTCCACAGTGAGAACCGTGAACCGGCGCAACGGCTGCCTCCAGAAATTGTGGGTGCTCCATCCCTGGAAGAAGGGGTTGTCTGGAATGGCGCTGGAGCAGGGGCTGGACTAGAAGACCTCCAAGGTCCCTTCGGGCCCTAGGATTCTATGTTTCATCCTCACCGTCCTGGGGCTCCTCTTCAGGGGTCGAGTGGTTGGGGCAGGCGCTGGGCGTTTGCGAGCAGCTGGTGGGCATGGCTGGCTTTTCCTTTCGCTTTCCCTTCCCCTTTCTGAAGAAGACCCCCACCCCTTCCCAAGAGCCCCCCTCTCCTCTAAGCCCCACTCCCACCTCTTCCTTCCCTCTCTGCTTCTCCCAGGTTCCTGGGAGTGCCCAGCTGGGCTCACAGGTTTACCAGCAAATATTTGCCCAGTGTCCTTTGCTGAAGCTATTTACCTTGGGCGGGCAGGCTCATGCCACACGCCCGTCAGGAGCTACTGACCCTCTGCCTTTGACCCGTGATTCCTTGGCCAAACCCACCTCTCCCCAGGCTGGCCCACTGTTGGCCAGGGTTCCCCCGTACAGCAGGGCTGGCATCGATGCTGCCCTCTGGGTGTGCCAAGCCCCGCCCCCACAGCACCAAAGGCTGGGGTGGCATTGCTGGGTGCCACCACTCCCTCTGGCAATCCTTGCTTGGCGCTCTGGGCTTCAATCCTGCCTGGGTGCTGAGCAGCAAGAAAGGCCGTGTTTGTTCCTTGTTCCTGGGCTGGGAAGCGCCTGGACCTGCCCTCCCCCTGTGGCCCCCTGTCTGGACGGACCAATGCCAGGAGAATGGGGGTGCATCCCGCAGCCTTTTGCTTCTGGGGGGCCCTGCTCCTGATCAGCACTGCAAGTAAGGATTTGGGGAAGAAGAGGGGATGGTTGATGGTTCTCCAGAGGAACTCCGGGGGTGGGGGGGTTGCTGCTGCCCCCTGCCCTGAAGAAGAGCCGCTCTGGGGACTGGCTGAGGGGCTTCGTGTGTCCCCCTCTTATTCCTAGGCTGCATCAGGGAGACCAGCTTCTCCCGCTGGCCCTGGAGGAGGACAGGCTCAAAGCCCAGCTGCCCCAAGGATGGAGATGAAGAGAAATGAGGAGCTTGTCCTTTTCTCTGCTCACCTTCCTCTCCCCAAACATCCCAGGAGGGCTGGAGCCCCCAGTCAGGGTAGACAGTCTCTCCCCGGAATTCAATGGGGAGCCCGGCTGGCGTGCTTGGGGGCAATCTGGCTCCCCACTGAGGCCCAGGGAAGGACCGGGTGCTCCACGCCCTCGCAGGGAAGGGATCTTTGGCGAAGGACCGGAAGGGAGCTGACCGCCTGGGAGGAAAAAGTCATTCAAAGCAGAGGCCCAAATCCAGCACCTCCTTTGTTAACCCCAGAGGCAGCTCTGAGAACCTTTGCCTTCTGATTCAAGGTTTTGGCTGGGAAACGTCTTCCCGACTCCTGAGGCTTTGCCCCCAGAGAGGACCGTGGCTCTCACCCAACAAGGGCTTCTGGGGGGCAGCTGCTGATTCCCTCCTTCTGCCGGGGGCTAGCCAGGTCTTTGGGACAGTCAGAAGGGGATTCCCTGCCTTGGGCAGACCCTTCCCCACCCTGATATTCCTGCCAAGGGCCCTGGCGACCCCTGGCACAGGGAATGGGCACCTGCAGGAAAGCCTCCCTCCCTGCCAGCGCTTGGCATTTCTTTTTTAGAAACAAGAAAAATGACCCAGGCAGGAAAAGACCCAGGAATCCACTGAATTTTTGTATGTTTTGCTTTCTTTTTATTTGTTTACTATTTTTAATTATTATATTTATTTATATTTATTTTATTTTTTAATTTTTTAATTTTGGTCTTTATCCCAAGCATGTTTAAACTCAGTCACTGATGATGGTTCCGCTCTCTCTGCTGGAAGTTGGTTCCAAGCCTCTGTGAGGTCCTCTTTTCTGACATGACTGTTGGATTTCCCTCCGGTCACTTTCAGGCTGTGCGTCCTTGATTTTTCCAGCCTTTCGGAAAGCCGGTGGCCCCCTGTGACTCACTTGGAAGTCAGTGCCAGGTCTTCTGGAGAGGGAAACCACTTTCCGTTGCCCCCCAACGTTCATTCAAGGCTTACGTTTGGCAGAGAACGTGGCCGGGGGTTTGCCCTCTTTCCCTATTTTTGCCTTATTTCTAAGAGGGAGCCCGGCTGGGTCTGGCAGAGGAGACCCTTTCGCTGGTGTATTTTGAGGTGAAACTGACGCTGCTCAGTTCACACCCCCGAATTACGGAAAGAAAGTCAAAACTTCAGGTCTCCTGCGAGTCAGACGGAGGCCCAATGGAGAGGGGAGGGGCTCCTTGCAGATGCTTCCTCGTGTGGGAGGGACTCAGCTGCAAGGGAGGGCAGCTCCTTTGGGCTCATGGCGTCAGGACAGTCCCTCGCCTGGCATTTGATTCCCCTCCCCTTTTAGCAAAAAATATATTTATCTGAAATCGCCTTAGCCCACTTTCACCTGCACTAAACACCACAGCACTTGATAAAAGTTCCCTCCATCGCCATCACTCATAACATGTGGGAAAGAACCACGGATGGTGTGATTTTCCAGTCCGGCAGGAGCTAGGAAGCCGGGCTAAGGACTGTCTTTGGCCCAAGAGGCTCAAAATCCTTGGGCGAAGATACTAGAATTCTGCCTATCACAATATAACAGTCCTCATTGCTCAGCATCCAGGCTGCGCTGAGAAATCCGCTATTAATGGCATTTCAAAAACAAAAATATAACAAGATAGTTTAAAACAAAACAAGTTATTTTATTGTGGTTTTAAACTCTTGATAGTACTCTATCTTTGACAAATACACATGGTTTACATGAATTACAGAAGGACCCACCGCAGAAGCAACAACATCTACTCCGACCAGCGACATCTCCAGCTTTTCCACCTCCGAAAGTCACGTGTCCAGAAGCACAACCGGCAGAACGACATCCAGTTCCATAACCGCAGAAGGAATATCTACACTGTCACAAGTTACAACTTCTTCAAAAGCTCCTACCTCGGAAGAGACACAAAGAACAGTGTTGTCTTCTCCCACAACCTTATCTGTGTCTTCCCCTCGGAGCCCAAAGCACAGCCAGGAGACTTCACTTCCTATTACATCCAGTGCCTCTAGCACTTCTCCTGCTGAAACCGAGAAGACAACTAAAATGCCCATATCTTCCTCAGTATCTCCTAGCTCTCAAGTGGTCACCTCTGGAACACCAGAGTCCACGGGTCCTCCTACTCGCACTACCGAGCCTCCAAGCACTACCCACGTTTCATCCCCTTCCATTTCTTCCATAGCAAGCACATCCCAGAAGGTAACACAACAATCCACCATGTTGAGTTCACGTCTGGAGACAGCAAGTACTGTGCAACCTGGACCCTCCTCCAGCACTGCAAATCCTGAGAGCAGCCATTCCTCAACGTTTTCCACCTCCGAAAGTCACGTGTCCAGAAGCACAACCGGCAGAACGACATCCAGTTCCATAACCGCAGAAGGAATATCTACACTGTCACAAGTTACAACTTCTTCAAAAGCTCCTACCTCAGAAGAGACACAAAGAACAGTGTTGTCTTCTCCCACAACCTTATCTGTGTCTTCCCCTCGGAGCCCAAAGCACAGCCAGGAGACTTCACTTCCTATCACATCCAGTGCCTCTAGCACTTCTCCTGCTGAAACCGAGAAGACAACTAAAATGCCCATATCTTCCTCAGTATCTCCTAGCTCTCAAGGTGTCACCTCTGGGACACCAGAGTCCACGGGACCTCCTACTCGCACTACCGAGCCTCCAAGCACTACCCACGTTTCATCCCCTTCCATTTCTTCCATAGCAAGCACATCCCAGAAGGTAACACAACAATCCACCATGTTGAGTTCAAGTGTGGAGACAGCAAGTACTGTGCAACCTGGACCCTCCTCCAGCACTGCAAATCCTGAGAGCAGCCATTCCTCAACCTTTTCCACCTCCGAAAGTCACGTGTCCAGAAGCACAACCGGCAGAACGACATCCAGTTCCATAACCGCAGAAGGAATATCTACACTGTCACAAGTTACAACTTCTTCAAAAGCTCCTACCTCGGAAGAGACACAAAGCACAGTGTTGTCTTCTCCCACAACCTTATCTGTGTCGTCCCCTCGGAGCCCAAGGCACAGCCAGGAGACTTCACTTCCTATGACATCCAGTGCCTCTAGCACTTCTCCTGCTGAAACCGAGAAGACAACTAAAATGCCCATATCTTCCTCAGTATCTCCTAGCTCTCAAGGTGTCACCTCTGGGACACCAGAGTCCACGGGTCCTCCTACTCGCACTACCGAGCCTCCAAGCACTACCCACGTTTCATCCCCTTCCATTTCTTCCATAGCAAGCACATCCCAGAAGGTAACACAACAATCCACCATGTTGAGTTCAAGTGTGGAGACAGCAAGTACTGTGCACCCTGGCCCCTCTTCCAGCACTGCAAATCCTGAGAGCAGCCATTCCTCAACCTTTTCCACCTCCGAAAGTCACGTGTCCAGAAGCACAACCGGCAGAACGACATCCAGTTCCATAACCGCAGAAGGAATATCTACACTGTCACAAGTTACCACTTCTTCAAAAGCTCCTACCTCGGAAGAGACACAAAGCACAGTGTTGTCTTCTCCCACAACCTTATCTGTGTCGTCCCCTCGGAGCCCAAGGCACAGCCAGGAGACTTCACTTCCTATGACATCCAGTGCCTCTAGCACTTCTCCTGCTGAAACCGAGAAGACAACTAAAATGCCCATATCTTCCTCAGTATCTCCTAGCTCTCAAGTGGTCACCTCTGGGACACCAGAGTCCACGGGTCCTCCTACTCGCACTACCGAGCCTCCAAGCACTACCCACGTTTCATCCCCTTCCATTTCTTCCATAGCAAGCACATCCCAGAAGGTAACACAACAATCCACCATGTTGAGTTCAAGTGTGGAGACAGCAAGTACTGTGCACCCTGGCCCCTCTTCCAGCACTGCAAATCCTGAGAGCAGCCATTCCTCAACCTTTTCCACCTCCGAAAGTCACGTGTCCAGAAGCACAACCGGCAGAACGACATCCAGTTCCATAACCGCAGAAGGAATATCTACACTGTCACAAGTTACAACTTCTTCAAAAGCTCCTACCTCGGAAGAGACACAAAGCACAGTGTTGTCTTCTCCCACAACCTTATCTGTGTCGTCCCCTCGGAGCCCAAGGCACAGCCAGGAGACTTCACTTCCTATGACATCCAGTGCCTCTAGCACTTCTCCTGCTGAAACCGAGAAGACAACTAAAATGCCCATATCTTCCTCAGTATCTCCTAGCTCTCAAGTGGTCACCTCTGGGACACCAGAGTCCACGGGTCCTCCTACTCGCACTACCGAGCCTCCAAGCACTACCCACGTTTCATCCCCTTCCATTTCTTCCATAGCAAGCACATCCCAGAAGGTAACACAACAATCCACCATGTTGAGTTCAAGTGTGGAGACAGCAAGTACTGTGCAACCTGGACCCTCCTCCAGCACTGCAAATCCTGAGAGAAGCCATTCCCCAACCTTTTCCACCTCCGAAAGTCACGTGTCCAGAAGCACAACCGGCAGAACGACATCCAGTTCCATAACCGCAGAAGGAATATCTACACTGTCACAAGTTACAACTTCTTCAAAAGCTCCTACCTCGGAAGAGACACAAAGCACAGTGTTGTCTTCTCCCACAACCTTATCTGTGTCGTCCCCTCGGAGCCCAAAGCACAGCCAGGAGACTTCACTTCCTATGACATCCAGTGCCTCTAGCACTTCTCCTGCTGAAACCGAGAAGACAACTAAAATGCCCATATCTTCCTCAGTATCTCCTAGCTCTCAAGTGGTCACCTCTGGACACCAGAGTCCACGGGTCCTCCTACTCGCACTACCGAGCCTCCAAGCACTACCCACGTTTCATCCCCTTCCATTTCTTCCATAGCAAGCACATCCCAGAAGGTAACACAACAATCCACCATGTTGAGTTCAAGTGTGGAGACAGCAAGTACTGTGCACCCTGGCCCCTCCTCCAGCACTGCAAATCCTGAGAGCAGCCATTCCTCAACCTTTTCCACCTCCGAAAGTCACGTGTCCAGAAGCACAACCGGCAGAACGACATCCAGTTCCATAACCGCAGAAGGAATATCTACACTGTCACAAGTTACAACTTCTTCAAAAGCTCCTACCTCGGAAGAGACACAAAGCACAGTGTTGTCTTCTCCCACAACCTTATCTGTGTCTTCCCCTCGGAGCCCAAAGCACAGCCAGGAGACTTCACTTCCTATGACATCCAGTGCCTCTAGCACTTCTCCTGCTGAAACCGAGAAGACAACTAAAATGCCCATATCTTCCTCAGTATCTCCTAGCTCTCAAGTGGTCACCTCTGGAACACCAGAGTCCACGGGTCCTCCTACTCGCACTACCGAGCCTCCAAGCACTACCCACGTTTCATCCCCTTCCATTTCTTCCATAGCAAGCACATCCCAGAAGGTAACACAACAATCCACCATGTTGAGTTCAAGTGTGGAGACAGCAAGTACTGTGCACCCTGGCCCCTCCTCCAGCACTGCAAATCCTGAGAGCAGCCATTCCTCAACCTTTTCCACCTCCGAAAGTCACGTGTCCAGAAGCACAACCGGCAGAACGACATCCAGTTCCATAACCGCAGAAGGAATATCTACACTGTCACAAGTTACAACTTCTTCAAAAGCTCCTACCTCGGAAGAGACACAAAGCACAGTGTTGTCTTCTCCCACAACCTTATCTGTGTCGTCCCCTCGGAGCCCAAGGCACAGCCAGGAGACTTCACTTCCTATGACATCCAGTGCCTCTAGCACTTCTCCTGCTGAAACCGAGAAGACAACTAAAATGCCCATATCTTCCTCAGTATCTCCTAGCTCTCAAGTGGTCACCTCTGGGACACCAGAGTCCACGGGTCCTCCTACTCGCACTACCGAGCCTCCAAGCACTACCCACGTTTCATCCCCTTCCATTTCTTCCATAGCAAGCACATCCCAGAAGGTAACACAACAATCCACCATGTTGAGTTCAAGTGTGGAGACAGCAAGTACTGTGCACCCTGGCCCCTCCTTCAGCACTGCAAATCCTGAGAGAAGCCATTCCCCAACCTTTTCCACCTCCGAAAGTCACGTGTCCAGAAGCACAACCGGCAGAACGACATCCAGTTCCATAACCGCAGAAGGAATATCTACACTGTCACAAGTTACAACTTCTTCAAAAGCTCCTACCTCGGAAGAGACACAAAGAACAGTGTTGTCTTCTCCCACAACCTTATCTGTGTCGTCCCCTCGGAGCCCAAAGCACAGCCAGGAGACTTCACTTCCTATGACATCCAGTGCCTCTAGCACTTCTCCTGCTGAAACCGAGAAGACAACTAAAATGCCCATATCTTCCTCAGTATCTCCTAGCTCTCAAGGTGTCACCTCTGGGACACCAGAGTCCACGGGTCCTCCTACTCGCACTACCGAGCCTCCAAGCACTACCCACGTTTCATCCCCTTCCATTTCTTCCATAGCAAGCACATCCCAGAAGGTAACACAACAATCCACCATGTTGAGTTCAAGTGTGGAGACAGCAAGTACTGTGCACCCTGGACCCTCTTCCAGCACTGCAAATCCTGAGAGCAGCCATTCCTCAACCTTTTCCACCTCCGAAAGTCACGTGTCCAGAAGCACAACCGGCAGAACGACATCCAGTTCCATAACCGCAGAAGGAATATCTACACTGTCACAAGTTACAACTTCTTCAAAAGCTCCTACCTCGGAAGAGACACAAAGCACAGTGTTGTCTTCTCCCACAACCTTATCTGTGTCGTCCCCTCGGAGCCCAAAGCACAGCCAGGAGACTTCACTTCCTATGACATCCAGTGCCTCTAGCACTTCTCCTGCTGAAACCGAGAAGACAACTAAAATGCCCATATCTTCCTCAGTATCTCCTAGCTCTCAAGGTGTCACCTCTGGGACACCAGAGTCCACGGGTCCTCCTACTCGCACTACCGAGCCTCCAAGCACTACCCACGTTTCATCCCCTTCCATTTCTTCCATAGCAAGCACATCCCAGAAGGTAACACAACAATCCACCATGTTGAGTTCAAGTGTGGAGACAGCAAGTACTGTGCAACCTGGACCCTCCTCCAGCACTGCAAATCCTGAGAGAAGCCATTCCTCAACCTTTTCCACCTCCGAAAGTCACGTGTCCAGAAGCACAACCGGCAGAACGACATCCAGTTCCATAACCGCAGAAGGAATATCTACACTGTCACAAGTTACAACTTCTTCAAAAGCTCCTACCTCGGAAGAGACACAAAGCACAGTGTTGTCTTCTCCCACAACCTTATCTGTGTCGTCCCCTCGGAGCCCAAGGCACAGCCAGGAGACTTCACTTCCTATGACATCCAGTGCCTCTAGCACTTCTCCTGCTGAAACCGAGAAGACAACTAAAATGCCCATATCTTCCTCAGTATCTCCTAGCTCTCAAGTGGTCACCTCTGGAACACCAGAGTCCACGGGTCCTCCTACTCGCACTACCGAGCCTCCAAGCACTACCCACGTTTCATCCCCTTCCATTTCTTCCATAGCAAGCACATCCCAGAAGGTAACACAACAATCCACCATGTTGAGTTCAAGTGTGGAGACAGCAAGTACTGTGCACCCTGGCCCCTCCTCCAGCACTGCAAATCCTGAGAGCAGCCATTCCTCAACCTTTTCCACCTCCGAAAGTCACGTGTCCAGAAGCACAACCGGCAGAACGACATCCAGTTCCATAACCGCAGAAGGAATATCTACACTGTCACAAGTTACCACTTCTTCAAAAGCTCCTACCTCGGAAGAGACACAAAGCACAGTGTTGTCTTCTCCCACAACCTTATCTGTGTCGTCCCCTCGGAGCCCAAAGCACAGCCAGGAGACTTCACTTCCTATGACATCCAGTGCCTCTAGCACTTCTCCTGCTGAAACCGAGAAGACAACTAAAATGCCCATATCTTCCTCAGTATCTCCTAGCTCTCAAGTGGTCACCTCTGGAACACCAGAGTCCACGGGTCCTCCTACTCGCACTACCGAGCCTCCAAGCACTACCCACGTTTCATCCCCTTCCATTTCTTCCATAGCAAGCACATCCCAGAAGGTAACACAACAATCCACCATGTTGAGTTCAAGTGTGGAGACAGCAAGTACTGTGCACCCTGGCCCCTCCTCCAGCACTGCAAATCCTGAGAGCAGCCATTCCTCAACCTTTTCCACCTCCGAAAGTCACGTGTCCAGAAGCACAACCGGCAGAACGACATCCAGTTCCATAACCGCAGAAGGAATATCTACACTGTCACAAGTTACAACTTCTTCAAAAGCTCCTACCTCAGAAGAGACACAAAGCACAGTGTTGTCTTCTCCCACAACCTTATCTGTGTCGTCCCCTCGGAGCCCAAAGCACAGCCAGGAGACTTCACTTCCTATGACATCCAGTGCCTCTAGCACTTCTCCTGCTGAAACCGAGAAGACAACTAAAATGCCCATATCTTCCTCAGTATCTCCTAGCTCTCAAGTGGTCACCTCTGGGACACCAGAGTCCACGGGTCCTCCTACTCGCACTACCGAGCCTCCAAGCACTACCCACGTTTCATCCCCTTCCATTTCTTCCATAGCAAGCACATCCCAGAAGGTAACACAACAATCCACCATGTTGAGTTCAAGTGTGGAGACAGCAAGTACTGTGCACCCTGGACCCTCTTCCAGCACTGCAAATCCTGAGAGCAGCCATTCCTCAACCTTTTCCACCTCCGAAAGTCACGTGTCCAGAAGCACAACCGGCAGAACGACATCCAGTTCCATAACCGCAGAAGGAATATCTACACTGTCACAAGTTACCACTTCTTCAAAAGCTCCTACCTCGGAAGAGACACAAAGCACAGTGTTGTCTTCTCCCACAACCTTATCTGTGTCGTCCCCTCGGAGCCCAAGGCACAGCCAGGAGACTTCACTTCCTATGACATCCAGTGCCTCTAGCACTTCTCCTGCTGAAACCGAGAAGACAACTAAAATGCCCATATCTTCCTCAGTATCTCCTAGCTCTCAAGTGGTCACCTCTGGGACACCAGAGTCCACGGGACCTCCTACTCGCACTACCGAGCCTCCAAGCACTACCCACGTTTCATCCCCTTCCATTTCTTCCATAGCAAGCACATCCCAGAAGGTAACACAACAATCCACCATGTTGAGTTCAAGTGTGGAGACAGCAAGTACTGTGCACCCTGGCCCCTCCTCCAGCACTGCAAATCCTGAGAGCAGCCATTCCTCAACCTTTTCCACCTCCGAAAGTCACGTGTCCAGAAGCACAACCGGCAGAACGACATCCAGTTCCATAACCGCAGAAGGAATATCTACACTGTCACAAGTTACCACTTCTTCAAAAGCTCCTACCTCGGAAGAGACACAAAGCACAGTGTTGTCTTCTCCCACAACCTTATCTGTGTCGTCCCCTCGGAGCCCAAAGCACAGCCAGGAGACTTCACTTCCTATGACATCCAGTGCCTCTAGCACTTCTCCTGCTGAAACCGAGAAGACAACTAAAATGCCCATATCTTCCTCAGTATCTCCTAGCTCTCAAGTGGTCACCTCTGGGACACCAGAGTCCACGGGACCTCCTACTCGCACTACCGAGCCTCCAAGCACTACCCACGTTTCATCCCCTTCCATTTCTTCCATAGCAAGCACATCCCAGAAGGTAACACAACAATCCACCATGTTGAGTTCAAGTGTGGAGACAGCAAGTACTGTGCACCCTGGACCCTCCTCCAGCACTGCAAATCCTGAGAGCAGCCATTCCTCAACCTTTTCCACCTCCGAAAGTCACGTGTCCAGAAGCACAACCGGCAGAACGACATCCAGTTCCATAACCGCAGAAGGAATATCTACACTGTCACAAGTTACCACTTCTTCAAAAGCTCCTACCTCGGAAGAGACACAAAGCACAGTGTTGTCTTCTCCCACAACCTTATCTGTGTCGTCCCCTCGGAGCCCAAAGCACAGCCAGGAGACTTCACTTCCTATGACATCCAGTGCCTCTAGCACTTCTCCTGCTGAAACCGAGAAGACAACTAAAATGCCCATATCTTCCTCAGTATCTCCTAGCTCTCAAGTGGTCACCTCTGGAACACCAGAGTCCACGGGTCCTCCTACTCGCACTACCGAGCCTCCAAGCACTACCCACGTTTCATCCCCTTCCATTTCTTCCATAGCAAGCACATCCCAGAAGGTAACACAACAATCCACCATGTTGAGTTCAAGTGTGGAGACAGCAAGTACTGTGCACCCTGGACCCTCCTCCAGCACTGCAAATCCTGAGAGCAGCCATTCCTCAACCTTTTCCACCTCCGAAAGTCACGTGTCCAGAAGCACAACCGGCAGAACGACATCCAGTTCCATAACCGCAGAAGGAATATCTACACTGTCACAAGTTACAACTTCTTCAAAAGCTCCTACCTCGGAAGAGACACAAAGCACAGTGTTGTCTTCTCCCACAACCTTATCTGTGTCGTCCCCTCGGAGCCCAAAGCACAGCCAGGAGACTTCACTTCCTATGACATCCAGTGCCTCTAGCACTTCTCCTGCTGAAACCGAGAAGACAACTAAAATGCCCATATCTTCCTCAGTATCTCCTAGCTCTCAAGTGGTCACCTCTGGAACACCAGAGTCCACGGGTCCTCCTACTCGCACTACCGAGCCTCCAAGCACTACCCACGTTTCATCCCCTTCCATTTCTTCCATAGCAAGCACATCCCAGAAGGTAACACAACAATCCACCATGTTGAGTTCAAGTGTGGAGACAGCAAGTACTGTGCACCCTGGCCCCTCCTCCAGCACTGCAAATCCTGAGAGAAGCCATTCCTCAACCTTTTCCACCTCCGAAAGTCACGTGTCCAGAAGCACAACCGGCAGAACGACATCCAGTTCCATAACCGCAGAAGGAATATCTACACTGTCACAAGTTACAACTTCTTCAAAAGCTCCTACCTCGGAAGAGACACAAAGCACAGTGTTGTCTTCTCCCACAACCTTATCTGTGTCGTCCCCTCGGAGCCCAAAGCACAGCCAGGAGACTTCACTTCCTATGACATCCAGTGCCTCTAGCACTTCTCCTGCTGAAACCGAGAAGACAACTAAAATGCCCATATCTTCCTCAGTATCTCCTAGCTCTCAAGTGGTCACCTCTGGGACACCAGAGTCCACGGGTCCTCCTACTCGCACTACCGAGCCTCCAAGCACTACCCACGTTTCATCCCCTTCCATTTCTTCCATAGCAAGCACATCCCAGAAGGTAACACAACAATCCACCATGTTGAGTTCAAGTGTGGAGACAGCAAGTACTGTGCACCCTGGCCCCTCCTCCAGCACTGCAAATCCTGAGAGCAGCCATTCCTCAACCTTTTCCACCTCCGAAAGTCACGTGTCCAGAAGCACAACCGGCAGAACGACATCCAGTTCCATAACCGCAGAAGGAATATCTACACTGTCACAAGTTACCACTTCTTCAAAAGCTCCTACCTCGGAAGAGACACAAAGCACAGTGTTGTCTTCTCCCACAACCTTATCTGTGTCGTCCCCTCGGAGCCCAAGGCACAGCCAGGAGACTTCACTTCCTATGACATCCAGTGCCTCTAGCACTTCTCCTGCTGAAACCGAGAAGACAACTAAAATGCCCATATCTTCCTCAGTATCTCCTAGCTCTCAAGGTGTCACCTCTGGGACACCAGAGTCCACGGGTCCTCCTACTCGCACTACCGAGCCTCCAAGCACTACCCACGTTTCATCCCCTTCCATTTCTTCCATAGCAAGCACATCCCAGAAGGTAACACAACAATCCACCATGTTGAGTTCAAGTGTGGAGACAGCAAGTACTGTGCACCCTGGCCCCTCCTCCAGCACTGCAAATCCTGAGAGCAGCCATTCCTCAACCTTTTCCACCTCCGAAAGTCACGTGTCCAGAAGCACAACCGGCAGAACGACATCCAGTTCCATAACCGCAGAAGGAATATCTACACTGTCACAAGTTACAACTTCTTCAAAAGCTCCTACCTCGGAAGAGACACAAAGCACAGTGTTGTCTTCTCCCACAACCTTATCTGTGTCGTCCCCTCGGAGCCCAAAGCACAGCCAGGAGACTTCACTTCCTATGACATCCAGTGCCTCTAGCACTTCTCCTGCTGAAACCGAGAAGACAACTAAAATGCCCATATCTTCCTCAGTATCTCCTAGCTCTCAAGTGGTCACCTCTGGGACACCAGAGTCCACGGGTCCTCCTACTCGCACTACCGAGCCTCCAAGCACTACCCACGTTTCATCCCCTTCCATTTCTTCCATAGCAAGCACATCCCAGAAGGTAACACAACAATCCACCATGTTGAGTTCAAGTGTGGAGACAGCAAGTACTGTGCACCCTGGCCCCTCTTCCAGCACTGCAAATCCTGAGAGAAGCCATTCCTCAACCTTTTCCACCTCCGAAAGTCACGTGTCCAGAAGCACAACCGGCAGAACGACATCCAGTTCCATAACCGCAGAAGGAATATCTACACTGTCACAAGTTACAACTTCTTCAAAAGCTCCTACCTCAGAAGAGACACAAAGCACAGTGTTGTCTTCTCCCACAACCTTATCTGTGTCGTCCCCTCGGAGCCCAAAGCACAGCCAGGAGACTTCACTTCCTATGACATCCAGTGCCTCTAGCACTTCTCCTGCTGAAACCGAGAAGACAACTAAAATGTCCATATCTTCCTCAGTATCTCCTAGCTCTCAAGTGGTCACCTCTGGAACACCAGAGTCCACGGGTCCTCCTACTCGCACTACCGAGCCTCCAAGCACTACCCACGTTTCATCCCCTTCCATTTCTTCCATAGCAAGCACATCCCAGAAGGTAACACAACAATCCACCATGTTGAGTTCAAGTGTGGAGACAGCAAGTACTGTGCACCCTGGCCCCTCCTCCAGCACTGCAAATCCTGAGAGCAGCCATTCCTCAACCTTTTCCACCTCCGAAAGTCACGTGTCCAGAAGCACAACCGGCAGAACGACATCCAGTTCCATAACCGCAGAAGGAATATCTACACTGTCACAAGTTACAACTTCTTCAAAAGCTCCTACCTCGGAAGAGACACAAAGCACAGTGTTGTCTTCTCCCACAACCTTATCTGTGTCGTCCCCTCGGAGCCCAAAGCACAGCCAGGAGACTTCACTTCCTATGACATCCAGTGCCTCTAGCACTTCTCCTGCTGAAACCGAGAAGACAACTAAAATGCCCATATCTTCCTCAGTATCTCCTAGCTCTCAAGTGGTCACCTCTGGGACACCAGAGTCCACGGGTCCTCCTACTCGCACTACCGAGCCTCCAAGCACTACCCACGTTTCATCCCCTTCCATTTCTTCCATAGCAAGCACATCCCAGAAGGTAACACAACAATCCACCATGTTGAGTTCAAGTGTGGAGACAGCAAGTACTGTGCACCCTGGACCCTCTTCCAGCACTGCAAATCCTGAGAGCAGCCATTCCTCAACCTTTTCCACCTCCGAAAGTCACGTGTCCAGAAGCACAACCGGCAGAACGACATCCAGTTCCATAACCGCAGAAGGAATATCTACACTGTCACAAGTTACAACTTCTTCAAAAGCTCCTACCTCGGAAGAGACACAAAGAACAGTGTTGTCTTCTCCCACAACCTTATCTGTGTCTTCCCCTCGGAGCCCAAAGCACAGCCAGGAGACTTCACTTCCTATGACATCCAGTGCCTCTAGCACTTCTCCTGCTGAAACCGAGAAGACAACTAAAATGCCCATATCTTCCTCAGTATCTCCTAGCTCTCAAGTGGTCACCTCTGGGACACCAGAGTCCACGGGTCCTCCTACTCGCACTACCGAGCCTCCAAGCACTACCCACGTTTCATCCCCTTCCATTTCTTCCATAGCAAGCACATCCCAGAAGGTAACACAACAATCCACCATGTTGAGTTCAAGTGTGGAGACAGCAAGTACTGTGCACCCTGGCCCCTCCTCCAGCACTGCAAATCCTGAGAGCAGCCATTCCTCAACCTTTTCCACCTCCGAAAGTCACGTGTCCAGAAGCACAACCGGCAGAACGACATCCAGTTCCATAACCGCAGAAGGAATATCTACACTGTCACAAGTTACAACTTCTTCAAAAGCTCCTACCTCAGAAGAGACACAAAGAACAGTGTTGTCTTCTCCCACAACCTTATCTGTGTCGTCCCCTCGAGC